>NC_084619.1:34343230-34525730 GCF_033978795.1 Nerophis ophidion
CCCAAAGGGAATAAGCGGTAGAAATGGATGGATGGATGGATATAAATTTAGAAGTATATATATAAAATATATATACAGTATACACTTATATATATATATATATGTCTTGATTGGATTATCCAGAGAATAGTGCTCGATATATATATATATATATATATATATATATATATATATATATATATATATATATATATATATGCTCAGGAAGATAGTTGAGATCCAAGGCATACATTAGGCCAAACAACAAGGCGGCAGCTAAGGAAATGTTGTCCATAACCCGCAATACCATCTGGCCTTCCAGGACAATCCCAATGTTCTCTGGTTGGTCAGTGGGGTGTGTTTGTTTTACCACGTTTATAAGTATGTATCCACTGTTTTCAGCAGACCCATCATTAAGGACCTCAACTAGTGTCTGCAAAGTAGTCACAAAAGGAGCCAAATAAAACTTTTTAAAAGCCCACCCCAAAAATTTGAGAGCTGAAAAGGTTATGATCATGTTTTTGCTCTTAATTGTCATTCCCAATATATCAGGTATCTCCAGTCCACTATTTCTTCTCTATTATTTATTACAGTTTGCTGTTATTACAACCTGAATTCCAAAAAAGTAAAGATGGTCTTTAAAGTGTATTGATTGATTGATTGAAACATTTATTAGTAGAATGCACAGTACAGTACATATTCCGTACAATTGACCACTAAATACTAACACCCGATTAAGTCTTTCAACTTGTTTATGTCGGGGTCCACGTAAACAAATGTGAACTTAAAGTCTTACCAATTACATGGGCCATGATTTTATTTACACAAGACATAACTTATGTTTAAACTGAAAAATATTACAGTTATGTGGTTACAAGAGAGTTCACTTTCTGCATCACCTGAGCATGTTTATTGAAAGACAACAAGACACAACCCAGAATGCCAAATTTGTTGGAAAGTGATAACAACAAAAAAATGGAAGTACAATTTCTGCTAACAGAGATTGACAAAAAGTTATTTGAAAAGGTTTTGTTTATTTATTTAGGTAATTAAAGGATATTGAGCTTCCATTTGCAATGGTAAAAAATACTAATTTGAAAAAAGCTTAATGCGTTTTAAAGGAGTACTTGGATTATTATTATTGCTATTATCACATATGAATACACTGGTGTTTAAGTGTAATCACTAGTGTGATTCTATTCTATTGGATTCTTAGGGGTAACGATTCGATTCAGATTCGATTCCTGATTCAAAACTATTCCCGATTAAAAATCAATACTTTTTAATAAAATGAAGTGCCAGTTGTATGATTTACTACATTCTTCTATATAAAAAAAAATATAAATAGCTGTGATAAATGCCTATAATACCTAAAAAAATGGGTTTTGTTTAATAAAATCCGACCCAAACATTTAATAAAGTCAAATACAAATAAGGCAACAAGAGTTTGTTGCTGCCCAACACTGCTGACATGGTATAATCTCGATTCACAAGTAACAATCTGATACATTTAAGAAACCTCTTCATCAACTGGCAATTTGATTAGATGCAATTTACATCCTGATTATGACACATCCAGATTCAAATAGGACTCTTTGACGTTGGTCAGTTATGCTTTCAGTCTACTTGACAGCAGCGTGGCATATTTCACAGTGTTAGTTTTAGCAAGATGCTCGTTTCTAATGAAAAACCTTTTGTTTTTCCAAACCATCGAGTTTAAGCCACTACTTTTTTTTGTTGTTGCGTATACAGGCCTACCCAGAATTCTTTGTGTTCACTAAAAAGGTTTTCAAACTTTGACCAAGTTTGGTAAAATTTGGGCTTTCAAATGATTTTTTTAAATCAGATTAATCACATTTTGGAATTTGGCTTAATCATGATTAGTCACAGGTGATTGCTCGTTTGCAATATTAAAATTTGCTTAAGACCCCAATATTTTAACACACATGCAATTATTTGTCAGAATGTGTGTTTTCATGAATAATGCAATATATTTTGTGATTAATCACATTAGTTAACGCTTTATTTTGACAGCGCAGGTTAAAATACATCAAAATCCAATTTAATAGATACAAGGTCAAATCTGATGCTCTTCAAAAGTTCCCTAAACTGCAGCAATTTAAAGCTGATCTACTGATGCACTTGTATTCAAATACGCATGTCCGGGGTTTGATGCCAAGGGCAGATTACACCCCAGACCGGTCCTCATTCTATCATCATTCTATATATATAGATATACAAAACTCAAAACCAGTGAAGTTGGCACATTGTGTAAATCGTAAATAAAAACAGAATGCAATGATTTACTAATCTTTTTCAACCTAAATTCTATTAAATACACTGCAAAAACAAGATAACGTTCAAACTGGAAAACTTTGTTATTTTTTGCAAATATTAGCTCATTTGAATTTTGATTCTTGCAACATGTTTAAAAAAAGCTGGCACAAGTGGAAAAAAAGACTCAGAAAGTTGAGGAGAGCTCATCAAACACTTATTTGGAACATCCCACAAGTGAACAGGCTAATTGAGAACAGGTGGGTGCCACAATTGGGTATAAAAAGAAGCTTCCATGAAATGCTCTGTCATCCACAAACAAGAATGGGGTGAGGGTCACTACTTTGTGAACAAATGCGTGAGTAAATTGTTGAACAGTTTAAGAACAACATTTCTCAAAGAGCTACTGCAAGAAATTTAGGTATTTCACCATCGACCGTCTGTAATATCATCAAAAGGTTCAGAGAATCTGTAACGATCACTGCACGTAAGCGGCAAGGCTGTGACCTTTGATCCCTCAGGCGGTACTCCATCAAAAACCGACATCTGTGTGTAAAGGATATCACCACATGGGCTCAGGAACACTTCAGAAAACCACTATCAATAACTACAGTTTGGCGCTACACATGTAAGTGCAAGTTAAAACTCTACTGTATAGCGGTATAGCTCGGTTGGTAGAGTGGCCGTGCCAGCAACTTGAGGGTTGCAGGTTCGATTCCCGCTTCCGCCATCCTAGTCACTGCCGTTGTGTCCTTGGGCAAGACACTTTACCCACCTGCTCCCAGTGCCACCCACACTGCTTTAAATGTAACTTAGATATTGGGTTTCACTATGTAAAGCGCTTTGAGTCACTAGAGAAAAGCGCTGTATAAATATAATTCACTTATTCACTTACGGTGCAAAGCCAAAGCCATTTATCAATCACACCCATAAACGACGCCGGCTTCGCTGTGCCCGAGCTCCTCCAAGATGGACTGATGCAATGTGGAAAAGTGTTCTGTGGTCTGACGAGTTCACATTTAAATTTTTTGGGGAAACTGCGGACATTGGAGGAAAAGAACCATCCAGATTGTTATGGCGCAAAGTTCAAAAGCCATCATCTGTGATGGTATGGGTGTGTACTAGTGCCCAAGGCATGGGTAACTTACACATCTGTGAAGGCACCATTAATGCTGAAAAGTAGATACAGGTTTTGGAGCAACATATTTTGCCATCCAAGCAATGTTATCATGGATGGCCCTGCTAATTTCAGCAAGACAATGTCAAGCCACATGTTACAACAGCGTGGCTTCGTAGTAAAAGAGGGCCGGTACTAGACTGGCCTGCCTATAATCCAGACCTTTCTCCCATTGAAAATGTGTGGCGCTAGTTTTACGACAACAGAGACCCCAGACTGTTGAACAACTTAAGCTGTATATAATGCAAGAATAGAAAATAATTCCACCTGAAAAGCTTAAAAAATGGGTCTCCTCAGTTTCCAAACGTTTACTATTGTGTTGTTAAAAAGGAAAGACCATGTAACACAGTGGTAAAAATGCCCCTGTGCCAACTTCTTAGCAATGTGTTGCTGCTATTAAATTCAAATTTAATGATTATTTGCAAAAAAAAAAAAAATTGTTTCTCAGTTCGAACCTTAAATATCTTTTTTTTGCAGTATCCATCCATTCATCCATTTCCTACCACTTATCCCCTTTGGTATATTCAATTGAATATAAGTTGAAAAGGATTTACAAATTATTGTATTCTGTTTTTATTTACGAATTACACAACATGCCAACTTCACTGGTTTTGGGTTTTGTAGTATGGAGACAGGCTTTTTCTAAATTCACATCAAGCTATTTTATTTATCGTCATTTCGGCACAGGCTTTTTAGTCAATTCAGTTTGGATCCTATTTTTGTATATCTTTTACTTAATTGTGTCCCCTATGTTGAGAATTAGAGGGGTTACAACTATAGAATAGAACACCAAGATTGCATTGTGTATAAATGTGTTGCCTATGTCTCTATGTCATGCAGCGTAGGAGACATAAAGCTAAGCAGCTTTTGGCCCAGGCCAGCAAAGTATTGTCTGAAGCTATTGCTCTATGTCTTCAGCACAAGTTGTCTGCTTCCATCCTAAGCAATGCCTCTCTTAGTATGCTGCAGTGTCATGGCCAGTCAAATCATGAACTGACTGGTCAATACCTAGCCTTGTTTCAGGTAAGCTTCTGTGCATCAAAAAAATATATCTTTGTGTGCATTTTCACCCAAAAAATTATTAAATGGGATTTATTGATAAATGTCAGTACCTACATTGATTCCAACCTAACGTAATAGACAACTTTAATTTTGTGTGTTTTTTTTTATCCCCAGAGTGCTTTTGCTGTTGATGTAATGGCTGAAGTCTTAAATTCAGCCTGTGTTGACACTAGTGTGTCCCAGCTCGCAGCTCTACTCAGCCTCCACACTAAACTGTATGTCTCAGAAGAGGGGAGGTCCACGAGAATGCTGGAAGGAGTGAAACATTCCCTGAACAGTATCTCCAAGGTACCAGGTCACCCACTTTCCACCCTCGCTTCTAATGATTAATGGATTCTGTCATAGCCAGATAGTTAAGTTCCCTTGAGGTGGGACGAGCTATTGGGGATGCTATCCCTTTTGCCCCAAATGTATTTTCAAACCCAGATACTGCTCTGAGGCTCAGCTGCAAATATATTTTACCTCAGTTATTTTGCATCACAAAACATGAACAGTTTTGTGATGCAAGTTTTATAAAAAAACTTTTAGGGCCAAACAATATGATTTTTTAAAATTTAACGAGTTCCATTAAGTTAGGAATTGCACCCCATTTATTGTATTTCTCTTTGACAAGCCCTTTCAACAAATACATGCTGTAGATAACAACACTCTTACTGCAAAAATAATTTCCACAGGCCTTCTCTCAACTAACCATTGATCCCAACCACCTCAACTTTGTTGCGGAACTTCCGCCTGAGATGAAGATTATATTACTGCAGCACTCCTATGATGGGTAATTTGTCTTTTTAAATTAGTCTTTGTTTCCACTCACTGCCATGTTTTCCTCCAAGTGTTGTTTGTATTGCTAACAGTATTGTTTTACTATACACAATATTGGCGTGGTTAGTGTGTTCAGGACCTGCCTCTCGAGGGCATATTTCATTAGGTAGACTGGAGAGAATCTTCAATGAGCTTTATTTGTCATACTCCTACACATTTGTGCATATGCTTGCATGCTTAAAAAACATTTTAAAATTTGGGGGTGTTTTATCATCGCACAAAATATTTCTTAGCTGAACAGTGTTCTAAGTCATTATAATCAGAGGTGGGTGGAGTAGCCAGAAATTGTACTCAAGTAAGAGTACTGTGACTTTAGAGATGTATTACTCAAGTAAAAGTAAGGAGTAGTCACCCAAATATTTACTTGAGTAAAAGTAAAAAGTATGTTGTGAAAAAACTACTCAAGTTCTGAGTAACTGATGAGTAACCTGATTACGGCAACAAATAATGCACAAAAACATAAAAATAGCATTGAGCAAATTCAGAGCCAGGAATATCTCTTAAGCAACTAAAACAATGATATATATTAAATAATAGTACATTAAAATTTAATTAAAAAATGGCACATTGAGCCACAATAACTTAACAGCACCATAGCCTGAATAGGCATTCATTGATTTGATTGATTGATTGATTAAAACTTGTATTAGTAGATTGTACAGTACAGTACATATTCCGTACAATTGACCATTGATTGATTGATTAAAACTTGTATTAGTAGATTGTACGGTACAGTACATATTCCGTACAATTGACCACTAAATGGTAATACCCCAATAAGTTTTTCAACGTTTATCAATTACTTAGTAAATGACCAAGTCGAGGTGATCTACCTCATATATACATATACATACACACACATATCATTTATACACACATATATCATATATATATGCATACATACATTTGTATATACAGTATATAATTTATATTTATTTATTTTGCCGTTTTTGTTCACATGTTGTTGTTTTAATGAATATACATGCATGTTTAACATATACATTCCTATCTTTCATGAAGACAAGAATATAAGTTGGTTTATTACCTGATTTTGATGACTTGCATTGATTGGAATCAGACGTCCACGTTTTCAAATGGAGGAGAAAAAAAGTTCCTCTTTTCTGTCTAATACCACATGAAAGTCGTTGGTTTTTGGCATCTTATCTGTCCAGCTTCCATATTCGTTTTTATACACTTTACAATAAATACATTGGCGGCAAACTCCGTAGCTTGCTAGCTTGTTTGCGCTGGCTTTCGGAGACTCTTATTTTGTTAGCGCAGGCGCGATGGAGCGGCACTTTTATTGTGAAGACTGGAACTGTGCGATCAGTCTTTAGGCTTTTGACAGGAAGTACGGTTGAAATAAAAAGTGTCTTTTTCCTTTACACTTTTGATTGATTGATTGAACATTTTATTATTAGATTGCACAGTACAGTACATATTCCGTACAATTGACCATTAAATGGTAACACCCGAATAAGATTTTTAACTTGTTTAAGTCGGGTCACGTGACCGCCTGGCTCTGTTTGATTGGTCCAACGTCACCAGTGACTGCATGTGATTGGTGAAACGCAGGCATGCGTAGATTCTACTTTGAAGCTCTGTCATTAACCAAAACAAACATTAATAGAGCGATAAAAAAAAGTAGCGAGTAGCGAGCTGAATGTAGACAAATGGAACGGAGTAAAAGTAGCGTTACTTCTCTATAAATATACTCAAGTAAAAGTATGTTGCATAAAAACTACTCGTAGAAGTACAATTTATCCCAAAAGTTACTCAAGTAAATGTAACGGAGTAAATGTAGCGCATTACTACCCACCTCTGATTATAATATGGTGTATGTTGCTGTGAAAACTAATTTCAATACCGCAGACAGTGCTAAAAAATAAAACTACCCACTTTTCCTTCTTGCAAAATTGAGGCTCAACGAAGAAAGAGCCCTTTAATACCTCAATACACAGTGATTACATAGCAACATAAACAGAGGCGGTTTTAGGTAAGGGTAAGAGGGAGCAGAGCCTCCTCAAACAAATGCCTTGCCCTCTCAAATCAAAATGTTTGAGGTTGTGAAAATACATTTTAATATACCCACAAAATGTGTATATGGCAGGTTGAGAAACTTATCCGCAGTAGTGGAGAAATCCGCTGAAAAGGGACAAGTTACGACACTTATCTTCCTACTTTTTTGTCCATCACCTGTGTCAAGCGCAGCAAGTCCTCGTGCACACAGACACACCCACACCCATCGTCATAATATTTGAACACCTGGGAGAAAGTGAAGGGGACACTTTTTTTTTACGCTAAATGATGCCATCGATTGTGACATCTACAGACTAAGTTAAAGCTGTGTGCAGTTTGTTCCATCGAAATTAACTGTTTAGTCGAAAAGAGCATCAGTTGCTCTTCCTGTTTAAACGGTGATGAAAACGAATATGTAAGCTACCATTATTTGCGTCAACGTGAACTCCCTCACGCTGCAAGTTTTTAAATGCTTTCTGGTCAGAGAACAAAATTGAATACATACAATTTAAAAGAACAAGGGAACTGATGTCTCTTGGTTAGTTGGTACAGTAAAACACAACTTGAAAAAAAACATTACTATTTTTAGAGTGTAGGCAGTGCTGTTAAGTTTCTCTGTGTAAATAAGTGAATAATTCAGAAACTTTGAGGCATGATTCAACTGACTTGATGATAAACTACTTTGAGAAGAATGTTGATAACAAACTACTTTGAGAAGAATGTTTTTGTATTATTCGTAAGACTACTGTACTTTTTAGTTTTGTAAATATTGACTATTGTGTATGAAGTCCTACGTAAGGTTCAGTTTAAGAATCAGGCCATCAATTAAGATAACTATTTGATGGTTGATAAAAAGTGCCATCCATCCATCCATTTTCTACCCCTTATTCCCTTTGGGATTGCGGTGCCTATCTCAGCTCCAATCGGGCGGAAGGCGGGATACACCCTGGACAAGTCACCACCTCATCACAGGTTGATAAAAAGTGGATGAAGGATACTTTATTTTATTTATTTTACTTTTATTTTTTTAATTTACCCCCTGAGAGATTGCCACCTTATTGTGGTTAAGAGCTCCCAGCAAGAGCTTAGTCTTTGGGTGAGACACTCAAGTTGAACATGTGTAAAGGTAAAGGCCTGATAAAGTGCAATCTTTTTCTCCAGGTTGGAGTTGGACACACAGGTCCTGTTTTACTAAAGGTTTCTGTGTACTAAATCATGTGCAATCCTTATAGGACACGCAAAGATGATCTACTAAACTTCTGCATAGTGGATTGCGTCTCTTCAGTGAGCAGAATAAGGCGTGCAATCCATTCTGAATCTTGGTCTTCATTTGTATGTAATACATACGCTGATCATCAAAACGCCCACAAAACAGGGAGGAAAAAATGCATGATTATTAATAATTATTCATTAAGCGCAATGTGATTCATCAACACTCATCAACATTCTACAAGCACTAATTTGCGTTTTATTTAGTAACTGTGCAAACTGACAGTTTCACACACAGCCGCAGGACCAGTGCTTGCGCTGCACAGACACGCAATGGACTGATGAGAATCAACCGTCATGTGTGTCTCAACATTTTTGAATGGTCAGGAAAAAAATATATATTAATACAGTATCATCTATTCAGCAACATAATTTTATATCTGTTAGAGTACATTTCGGGATTGATTAAAACAAATTCCATTGATGCGTTATGGTGTCGTTTAATATTTTTTTTTATGACATTAGTTTTTTTTCCACATAGAATGTGTGTATATATATATATATATATATATATATATATATATATATATATATATATATATATATATATATATATATATATATATCACTTAAGTATTTCTTATATGAAAATAAATACTTAAGTATACTCCTGCATGTTTGAAAACATAGCAATACGCCACAGGCATGATAACATGAATGTGCAGCCTTTCTCTGTTATAATGCCCCATATTGAGGGACGGCGTGGCGCAGTGGGAGAGTGGCCGTGCGCAACCCGAGTGTCCCTGGTTCAAATCCCACCTAGTACCACCTTCGTCACGTCCGTTGTGTCCTGAGCAAGACACTTCACCCTTGCTCCTGATGGGTGCTGGTTGGCGCCTTGCATGGCAGCTCTCTCCATCAGTGTGTGAATGTGTGTGTGAATGGGTAAATGTGGAAGTAATGTCAAAGCGCTTTGAGTACCTTAAAGGTAGAAAAGCGCTATACAAGTACAACCCATTTATTATATAGTACATGCAAAATCGTCATTTATATAAGACAGTCTGCACCACTTTACAATTGTACACACAGCCTTAGTAAATCACATGCTCACTAATAGTAAACACTATTTTATAGATTGCCCATACTGTTTAGTGTGTGGTATTTGAATCTTAGTAAATCAGGCCCATACTGTAGCTAACAACCAAATTATATGAAGAAGGCACTGTTACTATTGTATTAGCACAGAAAAAAGGGCTGGAGCATGATGGAGGAGGATGTACATATGATGCCCCGTTCACATATCTGACTGCCCCTTCGTATATGCCTGCCTCAAGACCGACCCAGAACAGTGGCATGCTTGGATGAGTTTGGTGTGGAAGAACTTGTCTGACACGTACAGAGACCTGACTTCAACCCCATTTAAATCCTTAAGACACACTAGACTAGGAGTCTCCAACGTGCACAAGAATAAATTGTATCAACGTATCTAAAAAAAATAAATGCAATTTTTTTTTTTCTAAATACCCAGTGTGCGTGTGTTTTTCAGTAGGTCAAATCCTCTCTTGCCTGATACAGTGGAATATGTGTCTGCAGTTCAGTCAGTATGACTCTATTTTTTCTCCGACCTCTCGTATTTAGGGGCAAAATATATGTCTTCAGTCCAGTCGGGTGGTTCTCACTGAATAATGTCTAGTAAATTAGCTGTACGCTTGACCAGAGTGTCCTATGGAAAACTCAACCTCGGGTACGTCATAAGTCATTTACCTGAGGGCAGCGTGGACCACTTTTGACTCATTGGACACACTGGTTTTGACACATGAAGCCAACATGGGTAATTTGCATTTAAAAAAAAGCACGTGCAAATCAGTTTTTATTGTTCACTTAAAGAGGAAGAAGAACTAAAAAAAAAAGAGACATTTAAAAGTCACACTGCATCTCTCCTTCACATGTTCATTTTAAGTAATTTGTTTGTTTTTTGTTTCAGGTCTGAACTTTATGGAGCCTTTTACAACATGCCTGCAGCTCCAGAAAATACAAAAGTGAAGACAGCACAAGGTTATTATTTGTTTGGCTGGCACACCTACTCCTAATCTGTATGCTGTTATAAAATCTCACACACTATATTTGTTGCTGTGTCCCCATGAATACTTTTAGGAATATTATGTTCCACACATACTCAGCTGTGTAGAACTTTGTCCGTATTTAAAAGACTGTAGTTTTCATATATGCATGTATTACGTATTTAAAGTGAACCTTTGATGTTTTTATCCTACATTTAAAACACTTCCTTGTGGTCTTGATAATATGTATTGGATATTCAATGTGTGTACATTTTTGCATATGTTTTGCACCACAGTCAAATTTATAACCCGTTTTTGAGGCTGTCTGCAATATGTTTGTTGGCGGACACATTCCCAGATTGCGAATGAAACTACCCCCAACACGCTCTAAAAGTATCGATAATTATCTTTTGAAAATGTATACTGTTTAAATATATACCTTGAAGTCGTCAGAGCTATTGTTTTTCAAAAACTATTTAAATTAAATCTCATTAACATATACATTCACATATACAGTATGCCATGTATACTTGCACACTTTCATCAACTTAAGAGTTGCATTGAAAAAAAACTGCTTTTAGCAGCATATACATGTTGCACATTGGTGATAATATTCCCATGCCAAGAGGAGATTAAAATAGTACTTTATCCTATCTTTATTCATGTTAGCTCACAAGCTGAAGCAGAAGAGAGGCACCCTCTCTGACTGAAAGGCTTACCAATGTCCGAATACATACATCCACCTCGCTGTGATGTCACAACATAGCCACACTGCAAAATACCACAAACAGAGGAATCCAAAACGGTGTTCAAGCTTACACCAAAAAACTTAGACCTTATGATTTGATGCTGACAATGTTTAACATGAGTATATAACATTGTAACAGCATTTTTAAGTCAGAAAATATGTAAATCATCATTGATACGCTTTAAAAAAACACATAAATATATTTTGAAATGATGAGGACAAGGGGTGAGAATGTAAAAGGGCACACTTGTTTCCCTTTAAACATCACTGCATTATACCTCACATAAAAGGCCAGCTTGCATAACTCATCACGTGGAATTAGCATAGTTGTACCTCCTCGCATGACCTTTTATGAAAGTAGTATTAAAATAGCAGTCATGGAAAAGAAAATGAATGTCTCTAGCCTCTTGCATAATTTCTTCACAACAGTGGCCAAAATATGGAGAATAAATTGAGTTATAAACAATGAGATGGGAAAAAAAGAGATTGATTTTAGACTACGGTAGCATCGATAGGATTGGGCATTGAAGGCGCTCGCAGGGACCAATTACAAATCCTGTACTATGTGTGTCTATGAGCACGCGTGTTGACTGGGTGTCAATTTATTTGTTGCAGGTTTCCTGACATGCTCTAAAGTAGCCAAGGTTTCTGTGTGCCCAAGGGCTCTGCTCGCACTTCAGGAGCAGACCCGGTCCTTTGACCAAGAGGCAAGACATGCTTTCCTGAAGGAGGCCTGTTTGTATGAGCGAAGAGTGGAAGAATCCACGGAAGAGCTTCACGCTTCTGATTCTGTATGCATTTGCTTGTCTTCTACCCCAATATTATTATCTCACAAGGTTTATGGTTTTACTTCAATAAATTTAAGTCATGATAAAACCTTTACATTTCCTGAAACATTATTTCTCTTTAATTTTCTAACCAGGAATCTGATGCAGACAAGGTGTTGACGCTTCACTTCAGGGAAATTGTTCAGCAAATGGAAGAATATTTGAATCCTCTTCTTGCTCAGTTTGACTTCTCTTGTTTGAGGTATTATCACCCACATTTGTTGGTCACTTTAGCTACAACTTTCCAATATAATGACATCTAAATCAAAGTCTATATTAAAACACAATCTTTACCAAATACAACACTGAAATATAATATTTTATAATCATATATGCAATATTATACTTAATATTCAGGCACTGTCAGAAAGTACATTTAACATTGTATTTAATATCTCACTTTTTATTCACTTTGTATTTTTAATTAGTATCTCTGTCTTGCAAAGAAAGGATTTCTGTGATACAGATGGATATTGTGTTTGGTCATAAGATGGTGCTGATATGCTTAACTCTGTGGCCTGTGAATATGGTTCAATAGCTATGATGATCCTTGTTTGTCTCTTTACTAACAGCTCCCAGGAGTCATTTGAACCAATTCTTGAAGGGGTCCAAGACAAAAGTAAAGAACACAAATTACCCTCAGGTAAATGAACAAGAAACCCCTGCCACTATTGCAGTTTTGGGTGAGACTTTCTGGGTGGCTGAGACAGTGCTTGCTTTTAAATAATGCATTTTATTCCCCTCAAAATTCTATGTACAATGCAACTTTTTTGCAACTTCAAAAAATATATATATTTCCACATTGTCATTATGGGGTATTGTACGTAGAATTTTGAGGACAAAAATGTATGTATTCCATTTTGGAATAAGGCTATAAGATAGCCTGTGAATTCTGTGAAAAAGTTTCAGATGCACTTCACAATTATATTCACAGACATACCTAAATACACACAAAATCATACATTCATCCATACACATGCACAAATACATGAATATACTCACGCATACAAACGCTTCAGCAAACACATATCCATACATACAAACATTTGTAGATGTGTACACAATTACAATCATACAAATAAACGCCCACATCACATAAAACATGGCACACTGATAAAGCTTAAAGTGCAACTGCACTTTTTTGGGTAATTCTGCCTATCGTTCACAATCATTATGAAATACATGACGGCGGATGGATTTTTTAAAATGCATTTTGAATATTAAATACATTTGATCAAAAGTCTGCTTACAATGGAACCTATGAAAGCCGTTCAATTCTGCCTATAAATCCCCTAAAAAACATCCAAACACATCCGTTAGGGTTTTGTATTTATGATGTAAGTATGTATGTAATGTAGTAATGGGCACATTTATAATAACACTTAATATTTACGTATATTGATCATTTTAAGCATATGCAGTGCATTATGATGTTTGCTCTTTTTTTTTTCTTCATCACTGATTAGTACTTACTGCAGACATCATGAGAGCCAACAGACATAACAAAACATCACTTACCGTGCGAGGTCTGCTGTCATTAAGATGCCGACTGTTAGGATGTTAATATATTTGTCAGGGACTCGCATGGCTGCAGTAGTCGTCACCCCAAGATGCAGGAGACACTGTACTATACTGCCTTTGAAAAGTTATTTTCTCTTAATGCCGCTGTGCGGCGGTGAGTACAGAGCCGAGACGCATGATGTTGAGTGTGTCAAAATGCACACACAAAGTGCATACAAGCAATAACATTGTGGTGGGGAACAATGGCAAAAACAGCAATTCTACTGGTTAATAAAGAGGGTGCGTGAAGTGCAATATGGAGGTAATTGGGCTTCAAAACTAACAATAAAGATGACACATTAAACAGGGAGGCAACGCACTGCAAGTGCTGTTTTACACTTTTTCTGCTTGTCGGCTCCCAGACTGTGGTCGAGGAACGCAGGGGAGACGTTCCCTCCAGGGTTGATGTTTTGTTGGGGGTAACACCCTTCACTTTACCCAGCAATGGGTCCGTAAAGTATCGCTCTTTGGTCGGAATGATGAGGCCGTCGATTAGTTACTACTTGGTCACTTTATTTATAATTTCCACCGGGTACAACCGGACATCCACTATGATATTAACACCCTGCACATGCTACTCCTACCTCTCCTTACTTGCCCACTCACTTAAAGATGTCACTCACCCCACACACTAATATTCTTAAATGAGCACACACACATATGCTACTTACACAACAGCTGCATTAAAATACGCATCGCCAAACGTGGCGATTAATATTACCACCTTTGCTTCAAACTTAGGTAAACATTTAAATAATAAACATTCAGATCTGCACAAGGAGTAATAAAGAATGACAGGTACTGATGTATTTGGTACATCTTTTTTGCTTGTTTAGCTCCCATGCAGACCGTAGTCGAGGAGCACAGGGGTTCCCTCCAGGGCGGTTGTTTTAATACCCTTCAATTTACCTGGCAATGGGTCTGCTAAGCTCTGCTTTCCGGTCAGAATTCAAGGCTGCTGATTCGTGACAATCTGGTTGCTTCATTATTAGTTTTGCAGGACACAATTGGACCCGTTCATCCTTCTACTGCGCAGTGCACGCGCTACCTCTCTCTCTCTGTACTCGCCCACTCACTCACTGACGTCACTCAGCCAACACGTTGACATTCTCGCAAACACACACACGCTACTCTCATAAGTTAACCAGCTCCTCTAACAGCTGCTTGAACTGATGCCAATTATTAGCAGCATTAAGACCGCTCAACTAGTGTCAACTAGTACAAGTGAAATGACTAAATTTTGTAATAAATTCCTACGATTTGTATTTTATCTTTAATAAATGTGTTTTACCTGCTATATGGGTTATCTATGTACATGTATCCATAGTTTTGTTTTAGTACTTAATTATTAATTATATTTTTCTAAAAGCACAGACAGTAGTGGAAATCATAAATCATGAATAATTTAATATACAGGACTGGCTCAGAAAATGTCAATTTTGTGATAAAGTCCTTTATTTTCTAAACATGAAAATGTCATACATTCTGGATTCATTACACATCAACTGAACTATTGCAAGCCTTCTATTATTTTAACATTGCTGATTATGGCATACAGCTTAAGAAAACTCAAAAATCCTATCTCAAAAAAATTTAATATTTCCTCAGACCAAGTAAAAAAGCTGTATGCCATAATCAGCAGCAGTAAAATAATAAAAGGCTTGCAATATTTCAGTTGATGTGTAATGAATCCAGAATGTAAGTCCTTAATTTTGTGTTATGCAATCACAATATTCTAATTTTCTGAGACAGTCCTGTAATGTCAGTAAAACTTTCTGTTCTATTCTAACCTAATCCTTGATGAAGACTATATGTAATATGGAAAATTGTAGATTGTTCTTCGAAATGCCTATTGTGTTTAATGCCTTTTAATTTATATTTTAACTTGTAAAATTGGTCTTTGACTGTGAGTGTTTAATGTATTGTAATATTTTCCGTTAAAATAAAACTAATATTGGCATTTTTGGTAATTCCTTTTATTTGGAAAAGTATCGAAAAGTTTCGATATACATTTTGGTACCAGATTTGGTACATAATTATTGGAATTAGGCAAACCTAGTTGAAACATAGGAGGAGCAGTTATGCACATATCATGTAGCAAAAAATCAGTAACAGAACAATTCCCGAGCCCTGACTGGAGGGCGAGACAGGCATAAATAGCCTAATTGGTAAATGCAACCGGGAGTGCTCAGGGAGACACTAAAATAAACACAAACTAAGGAAACATAACCAGAAATGAAGTGACAGATTGTCACAATACCCCCTCCTTTAGGGATGGATTCTAGATGTCCCAACAAAAAAAAAAACAAGGTTCAAAATTCACGGGATGGTGGAGGGCGCATTGAACGCCGCTGCAGCTGGCGAGACAGGCGACCCGGCGCACCAGCAGCTGTCACAGGGCCTAGCTGCTGATAGTGTAGCAGGCGTCCATAAAACAGCCACCTTGTTGGTCGACGAGGGGGCCGTGTGCGGGCGCCTGAGGGCCGCCTGTGTGGCAGTAAAGCTGGATGTCGCGGAGGCGACGATAATGGCGGTGGCTTCATGAGACGACCCGCTGGAGACTAGCATTGCGGTCTCCCCTTGTGACTTCTTTGTTTCCGCGTCTGATATCCGTAAGCAGGCGGAGATAGTCAGGGAGAATGGCGGGGCGTCAGAGGTCCATGTCTATGGAGAGGTTGAGGATGAAGGGACGCAGTCCAGAATCCAGAAGGGAACAACAAGGGATCTCAGGAGAAACACAGGGGGAGAGCGAGTACACAGGATAGAAGCCAGACAAGAGGTGCTTACTAGGGTACAGAAGACTAAGTTCCGGCCAGGATCATTGGGTCCACTGGCTTTTATACAGCTCCCCTACATCAGTACAAGGTGGGCAGTTTGCTGATCACCAGCGCGAGGAGGGGCGTGTATCGGCGCGCTGCCAATGGAGGTGATGGCAGACCCAGCTGCCAGTGAAAAGTGGGTTTGAGCCGGCGCCGTGACAATATGTTTTCCTATAATTGTGACTTAAAGTTTCCATAGTAGTACATCATTATTCTCAAACCTTAGCAACGCGAGCATAGCTATGCTATATACATATACAATACTATGACCGGTCAATTTGGACAAAATTAAATAAACAAGTCTTTAATTATTCTTATTATTGAGATTAAATACATACATGTCTAAATGTTTCGATTTATTTAATGTAAAAGTACATTGATTTGTTTCATAATTTATTCAATTATTTTTATGTTTAATTGACTATCTCAATGTTTTGATTAGTTATTGATTTCATTATTACATGCTTTTATTATTTCATATTTTAACTAATAATTTCACAATGTAATTATTTCTTTCATGATTTACTCATTGATGTAATTATGTCATGAGCCTGTGTGGCAGCACTTCATAAATTAATGTTGTCCTTTAATCTCAGCCATCAAAATCCGTGTGTAGTACTGGTCGATAATTTGTTGGGTGTTTTTCGGAAAAAAACTTTGACTGCTACATGCTGTGAGTCAGCAGGTGTCGTTTCCACATAATGTATTCAGCAAGGTGTAAAATATCTGCCACCTACTCCTGAAAACGTACAAGTATATGTTCCTTAGCCACCATGGTTTGAAATACTTTCAAAGTTCCAGGCTTCAGACCAAAGCAAATGGTATAGATTTGCATTAGGACCTGCCCACTGAATTTGATGGGTGAGTCTGACATAACAAAAAAATAATGAAGCGATGACACACAAGTTCATGAAATAATTAAATAAATCAGGAAACATTACTTAAGTGTGGAAATCAATGATTAATGAAATGTTGAAATGATGAATTAAATTATTAAATTACTACTACTATTACTTTTACATTGAATGAATAAGTGACACACTGATTTCCCATTATAACCAGCTGATGACACATTTAAGAAAATGTTTTAATTTGTTCATTTATGTATATATAAGCATTATCGTCACTTTTAAAAAGCATGCCCTGTTAGCCTATTCACTGAAAGACAAACAACACGATAACAATACAATTTGCAGGACCCCCATCTATTTGATTGACGGAGATTTGATGAACCTCCAAGCTTTATTTTAAGATGTATAGCAAAGTCTGTGTTTTTTTTACAAAGTGGAGAATATATATATCGAGTAGACTGCAACAAATAGAGGAGGAAACCATATCTACAAGAAAAGAGTTTATTTGTTCATGACATCATAAAAACCTGGAACTCAAAACCGTGTTTCAGTGTTTCTTCTCTTTTTAAAGTGTAGCAAACCAAATGAGAAAGTTATATAAAAATACCTACTGAGCACAATTATGTACCATAGTGATCTTAACGAGTTGAGATTTTTGTGGAGTTTATTATCATAGATTTGGAACCTTAAGTGTTTTCCTTTTTAATTGAGGGCACCAGATTACATTGTGTGTCCATGTGTGTCTTTACAGAAAGTACACCTCAAGTAGGGGAGTTTGTGGTGTTGCTGGCTGACTGTAAGTTGATGGAGTTGCCTTTGGAGGCTTTGTCCGTCCTTCAGGGAAACCTTATATGCTCAGTGTCCCGAGACTTCTCCCTGCAGCTTTTCCATAATCGCATGCAAAAAGAAGAGCCACCCAAAGGTATTAGAAACTCACTTGTTGCAAGGTCTGCCAAGAAACCGAAATGGCATTTATTACTCTTCGGGGACATTTCGATTTGAATCATTTGCAAAGATAAACAGGACATAAAAGTCCTTGAGTTTTTTTCTATTCCCTCTCAATGTTGCAAATATGTGAACTATTTTAAAGGTTGACAATATTTGCATCCTGTATACAATTTTAACAAACAAACAAAAATTACAGGTGCGTAATTTATCCTATAGTTAAAAATCAATCTCCTGAAACTTAATTTTAACAGCTGGGATTTTTACATTCAATTTTTAATATCGGTATGTAGTTCTGACAATGGATGACTCCAAGCATATCCATAATTCTGATGTCAACAGTTTACTATTGTTTCTGGAAGATACTGGAATAACTTAATACCACGTTTGTAGGCGTTTGGGATTTTCTGCACTCTGCTTAGCATATTACTGTATATGTACAGGATAAATTAATCAAATGATATATGAAAATAATAGGGAAAAAAAATTCTAGTCTGTTCTTACCAAAACATATGAGTAATCAAATGTGTCTACTCATAAATAAATTATACCATTTTGGAAATTAGATGAAGTATTGGTGTCCATGCATTTGTCTCTAAATGTTGGTGTCTTTTGAAGTTCATTTAAATTATGCAAGCAAGGACAACACTGTGATTAATCAAATTAAAAAAGTGGTTAATCTGCTCAAAAAATATATTATTTGACAGCACAATTTTTCACCAACATTTACATGTCTTTGAATACACATTAACCATTGATCCAACACACTAGTGGAAAGCTATATTTGGGACAGCTAAAGCACACTTTTAGTGACACTCAGGGGCTCTTTCAAGCAGGACACCAATTTATTTATTTCATTTGCACACACTAAAAAAAGAAACAAGAACATTATGCAATAAAAAGCAAAACTATGTACAGGACAGGTTAAATAGACACTAAGTTCTTGTAAAAACACCTGCCCCAAAATGTCACAATTTAGCAGCAAATAAAAATAATACCAATAATACAATAAAATGGGCAATACAGCAAACATCAATATCATAATTCAGTTTAGACTATGGACTTCAATTGTTTTTTAAAAGAATAAAGTGTAGTTGTAGATTGAAGAGATGGTGGCAGTTTATTCCAAAGAGAGTGTCCTCTGTATTTTAGTGTACATTTCTCAGTTGACGTTCTACATAAAGGTTTAACTGTCCCTCTAACCCCTGTCGCTACTGTGCCTGTCATGCAGACCTGGCAGGTTACTCGAGATTGGCTGATAGCCCGTTCTTAGCAAGCAGCTAGTTCTTGTCTAAGTGTTCGGATAAAAAAATATATATATTTTTCCGTTGAATGTAAGACTATCTTAAAAAGCTGTTTGCAAGTTGCTTTAAGTTATACATTTCAAACCTAAAAAACACCGGCTAGCTTGTGTCACAATTAGTGGTTTACCAGATCATATATGTTGTTTTTCTAATGGCTCGATTTTTCACAATTATTAATTGTATTAAATAAAACTTGGCTGTGAGCCCAATAATTTTTTTTTTAGCATTCATTCGTGTCACTATTTACTGTCTCGTTCACAAGTACACGCATGGAGTGTGGGCACATACAAAAATCAGTCCAAGAGCTTTTTGTCTAGAAGCTTTTTGCAATTCGTTGTTGTTGTAACAGACCAGTAGTGTCAAATTTATTTTCTTTGAGGGCCACATTACAATTATGGTTGCCCTCAAGAGCAGCTTGTAACAGCCAATCTATTATTGCCTCACATTATACACAAGTGCATTACTGTATGTATTTGCTTATAATTGATTACTTGCTTTGAAATTATAAGTCAATGTGAGGAGCAGATATTTGTATACTTATGTTGATAACAAAAAAAAATACTTGGAATAGCTTGTTGCATTATCGGATAATATTAAAGTTTATAAGATATGCAAAAGCCTACAGTACATTTTTTCTCTCATATAGCACTTTATTGCTGCACATTATTTCCAGGATTTTGCGGGCCACATAAAATGATGTGGCGTGCCAGATCAGGACCCATTGTCTTGACTTTGACACCCGTGCAATACACTATACATTCAATGATAGCCAACATTAGTAGCTAAACTATGCTAAATTGTTAGCCAGACACAGACCTAATTCTTGAGCATGTGTGTTACGTACAAGGTACAGTTTACATCATGCCAAAAGCCAAAAGAGGGTGGGCTAAAATGCTTAAACAACTTTGAAAAGTTAGCCCCCTTTGGGCATTTGTGCAAAGGTTGCAAACAGCCTCTTTAAATGAAAATAAAGTATCAAAAAGCCAACTGATGTATCTTATAAGTAATGTTATTCATACTGTGTGTTGAGCATATTAACTTTGTACATATTATATTTAACCATTCACATACATCAGTATATTAACAATCAACTTGTTGCTGGTGTAGCTCTAAAATGATAACAATTAACATGTGCACTTTGTCCGACTACCAAATAAAGATAAATACATTTTGGGATAATCAGCGAATACATTTACCAATCAATTCTGGCTGTAGTGGCAGGAGTAAAATAACGTTATCGAGAGGTTTAACTTCAAGAAAGGTCTTTGAGCTGCATAGAAATATATGTCTTTGCAGATATTTGGAAAGTCACAATGTTGTGTTACGCAATCAAGCCAATTTCTGCTTCCTGTTTATAGTCGTGGAAAAGGAACCCAAAGGTGGTAAAGGCACTAAGGGAAAAGCTGATCAAAGCCAAACCATCAAAGTGGTAAGTAAATTGATCTGGCTCTGGTAGATAGCGACATTAACACTATTTGTACCATCTGAATGTATTGGTAATTATTGAAGTTTCTCCAGGCTCTCTTTCAAGTGTATTTATCATTTTGTTACGTAATGATTCATAAATATCACGATTTTCACCCTCAGAAAATCTTGATTTGATCAAAATGATCTTTGGTTTAAATGTCTCCCCGTCCATAATGCATATATGCAATCTGTTTGTTGCTGTTTCAAGGTTTATAATTTCAATATGTTGCACGCAGATGCCGACCAGTGAATTTTTACCTGCTCAAACCTTCCCATTTGACACACGGAACTTGAAAAGTATCTTTAATGACAAAGATGTTGTCAACAATTCCAGCATCTTGGGCAAGTAAAAGCTTTTTTTTTAATCACTTGCACAATCCAATTAAGAGTTGTATTGAAACATCACTGTTCTTTGACAAATACGGTGATACTCACTTTTGATTGACAGAGGTATTTGTTCTACTATTTGTATAAGTGGTTATAGTTTTCAGTAGTTTGCATTATACCGGGAATAGAAATGGGAACCGGTTCCCTGTGAATCAGTTCCTTGAAATCGCTTGCCATTTTTTTCAAACAATTCCCTTAACAATTCTGGCGGGCGGGAATGACGTGATCACGCAACCTGCATAGTAATGTCAGACAGTGGCATGGCGGCGAAGGTGCACAGCGAGACACAGTTTTCCAACATTTTACAAAAAAAAAAAATTCAACACCATGACTTGTAATAATTGCAAAGTTGCTATTTCATCAAGCGGAGGACAGACGAGCAATATTCTAAAACATGTGCAAACTGCATGCATTTACTACAAATGCATGTCGTGTTATTGAATTGCAATTATCTCATACCAGGCAAGAGTAGTCCATCCATCCACTTTCTACCGCTTGTCCCTTTCGGGATCGCGGGGGTGCTGAAGCCTATCTCAGCTGCATTCGCGCAGACAACATTCACACTCACATTTACACACTAGGGGCAATTTAGTGTTGCCAATCAACCTATCCCCAGATGCATGTCTTTGGAGGTGCAAAGAAGCCGGAGTACCCGGAGGGAACCCACACAGTCATTGGGAGAACATGCAAACTCCACACAGAAAGACCCCGAGCCCCGGGTTCAAACCCAGGACCTTCCTATTGTGAGGCACATGCACTAACCCCTATTTCACCGTGCTGCCGCAAGAGAGTCATCTGGCATAAATACAATATGTACTAACAAAACATTACCAATAATGTTAGTGCTACCTGTTAAATTGGAATAAATACCTTCTCATTTAAATGAGCATGAGGAGACATTTTTTGTAATAGCTACAGTTCACGTCTGCCGCTAGCTTTCTTCGCAACAGAGAAGCGTGTCACCAAGCAATGAGTAAGTTTGTGGTCAAAAGCTTGCACCCATTTGCCACTGTAGATGCTCCTATGGTCAGGGAATGTTCAAATATAGTCAGAGAAAAGTTGTGTGTTTTCTATGGCGTTATATTTTTGTCTTAATGTTGAGGTCGCAAAGGCAGATTTTGAGGACATGCTTGGAGTCCAATAAGATTGCTTTTTATGTTATCCCAGAAGCATTAGTTTGCACCTGATGGATACAATTGTCGTGTCGTAATTTGGGGACTGGATCCTTTCAAGGACTAAGCCCATGCAGTCGAGGGAGTGTGGGTCATGGAGAGAGTCTTCCAGTCTGAGCTGTAGCGATTTTTTCTGGGGCAGACGAGCCTTCGCAAGGATAGGTTGATTGGCAGCACTAAATTGGCCCAATTGTGTGGATGTTGTCTGTCTATCTGTGTTGGCCCTGCGATGAGGTGGCAACTTGTCCAGGGTGTATCCCGCCTTTCGCCCGAATTCAGCTGGGATAGGCTCCAGCACTCCTCGCCACCCCGAAACGGACAAGCGGTAGAAAATGGATGGACGGACGGATAGCCTTCGCAAATCGCAACACTTCCTGTTTGTGTCACGTGTTCACATCCTCCGGCTTGCGGTCAGGTCCACAAAGTGAAGAAAAGAAGTGAAAGAAACCTAACAAAATAGTAAATTGTAAGGCAAAAGAGTTGTTTCATATTTATCCTGCGTGTGTGTGTTTGTTGCTGTCGTTGGCTTCACCTCCTGTCTTGTCCAGGGTGTATCCTACCTTCCGCCCGAGTGCAGCAGGAATAGGCTCCAGCCATACCCGCGACCCTGAGAGGGACAAACGGTCAAAAATGGATGTTTTCAAATAATAGGGAATATAAATGGCTCCTGCAAAAGACCAGACTAATATTTTTAAATCATTCTAAATACATTCTACAATATAAGTTAAGTTAAAAGTTAAAGTTAAAGGCCTACTGAAATGAGATTTTCTTATTTAAACGGGGATAGCAGGTCCATTATATGTGTCATACATTATTGCGCGATATTGCCATAGTTTTGCTGAAAGGATTTAGTAGAGAACATCGAAGATAATGTTCGCAACTTTTGGTCGCTAATAAAAAAGCCTTGCCTGTACCGGAAGTAGCAGACGATGTGCGCGTGACGTCACCGGTGTGAGGGCTCCTCACATCCTCACATTGTTTATAATCATAGCCACCAGCAGTAAGAGCAATTGGGCCCGAAAAAGCGACAATTTCCCCATTAATTTGAGCGAGGATGAAAGATTTGTGGATGAAATATGTTAGAGTGAAGCACTAAAAAAAAAAAAAGGCGACGGCTCCAAGCGGCGGCAGTGGGAGCGTTTCAGATGTAATTAGACACATTTACTAGGATAACTCTGGAAAATCCCTTATCTGCTTATTGTGTTAATAGTATTTTAGTAGGATTATAAAGTCGTACCTGAAAGTCGGATGGCTGCGGTGAACGCCAGTGGCTGAGAGAAGCCGAGGACCCAAGATCACAGCTGCCTTTTTGAGCTGCAGGATGAGGTCACGTAATCCACTCAAGTCGCCGGTAAGAGCCGACTTAATATCACAATGTTCCCATCCAAAAACTTGCTGTTTGACGTAGGGAAATATGTTCGCTTGACCGCTCTGTGTTAAAGCTTCACAACAAACAAAGAAACACCGGCTGTGTTTCGGTTGCTAAAGGCAGCTGCAATCCACCGCTTTCCACCAACAGCATTCTTATTTGACGTCTCCATTATTAATTGAAAACATTGCAAAAGATTCAGCAAAATGTGTAATTATGCAATGAAAAGAGATTACTTTTAGCCGTAAGTGGTGCTGGGCTAAAATGTCCCCTCTAACCAATAATGTCACAAACACGCGTCATCATTCCGCGACGTTTTCAACAGGAAACTCCGGAAGAAATTTTAAATTGTAATTTAGTAAACTAAAAAGGCCGTATTGGCATGTGTTGCAATGTTAAGATTTCATCATTGATATATAAACTATCAGACTGCGTGGTCGGTAGTAGTGGGTTTCAGTAGGCCTTTAAAGTACCAATGATTGTCACACACACACTAGGAGTGGTGAAATGTGTCCTCTGCATTTGACTCATCCCTCACCTCGCCTCATGGGAGGTGAGCAGTGAGCAGCAGCGGTGGCCGTGCCTGGGAATCATTTTGGTGATTTAACCTCCAATTCCAACCCTTGATGCTGAGTGCCAAGAAGAGAGGTAATGGGTCCCATTTTTATAGTCTAACGGAGTTTGGACTCACAACCTACAGGCAGACACTCTAACTACTAGGCCACTAAGTAGGCATATAGCATTTGATATATAAATATATATATATATATATATATATATATATATATATATATATATATATATATTGCAACTATTCCAAAATAGGGGAATATATTCAGTTATTAAAAAATACATTCTAATTATTATTACAAGTACAGTTAAAAGTACAAACCTTTACAACAGGATTTAAATATATATATATATATATATATATATATGTATATATATATATATATATATATATATATATATATATATATATATATATTTATATATATATATACAGGATTTAAATATATATATATATATATATATATATATGTATATATATATATATATATATATATATATATATATATATATATTTAAATCCTGTTGTAAAGGTTTGTACTTTTAACTGTACTTGTAATATATATATATATATATATATATATATATTTAAATCCTGTTGTAAAGGTTTGTACTTTTAACTGTACTTGTAATAATAATTACAATGTATTTTTTAATAACTGAATATATTCCCCTATTTTGGAATAGTTGCAATTGCAATTAAGGCAAAAAATTAACCACAACAGCAGTAGTCTCAGCACTCTGTTTATTTATTACAGATGATCAGCCAAACATGCTCGTTGTAATATCCATTTCTTTTTGCTCTGTTGTCCTGTAAATTGTCTTGAGATTTCCTCCTTGAGTGTGTGAACACAAACTCACATTAACAGTGGTTTAAACACATAAATGTTAACATTTTTCAGTGAAATAAAATACATAGCGTCAACAAACAACTAATATAATTTAAAATAAAAACATAGTTAAAAAAGATGAATAATTAAAGTCGCACCTTTAGTAAGACATATATAAGACATGAATCAAGATCTTTAGTGTAAAAATTCAAAGGAAAAGATGTAAGGCTTTTACTTCTTAAAATGTTGAAAAAAGGAAACAAAGTAAATAAAGCTGTTTGCAATGTCAGAATATGAGTCTCTCTCAGGGCAAAAAGGTGCGGACAGCACGGAGGTCGCTCGACATTCTGATAATCGTGTTTAAACTCATATTTATAAGACAGTCGATGTCTCGTATTTAAACTCATATTTATAAGACTACTGTCACCCCAGCTTTATATGTATGGTTTTAGATGTTTTATGTGAATAAATAAAGCTTTACTTAAAGTCGCTCGTTTCGTTTCATGCAGACAGCGCCGCCATATTTAAAATAGTTTTTCAGAGCAGTTCTCTGATTGGTTGCCTTTTCAACACACCTTACACTGTGTGTCAAAACTTGCGCAAGCGCAGAGCAGAAATCTGAGCGAGTGTAGAAAAAAAAATAATGTGCAAAATGATGAGATAGAAAGAGTGGAAGAAAGTAGGCAGGAGAGTGCACATCCGTCTGACTGCAGACAGCAAAAATGATTTAGTGTTAAAATGGGTAATAGCAAACACTTTTATTGTGCACAAAATACATTCATATTGGCTCAATAATTTTTTTGTTTAATTTATTTTCACAACATAATGTTTGTGCTTTCAAAACATGTTTCTGTCCTCAAGATCTGCCTTTGCGACCTCAAAATTAAGACAGAAGTATAGCCCGATAGTTTTCCTCCAACCACATTTTTACTCAGTCTTTATATAGTACAAGTGGAACTTGAAAATTAGAATATTGTTTAAAAGTCCATTCATGTCAGCAATTCAACTTCAACTGTGAAACTAATATGCGATAAAAACTCAGTGCATGCAAAGTGAGATACTGTATGCCAATAGTTTGTTTTTTAATATAAACCTACGTTGTAAGCAATAAACATCAACATTATATAACAAGAATGCTTGAAATATCTTCATGTTATGAGCTTATGTCATATATTAGTAACCTTGTAAATCGAAACAAACCTTTGCACAATTATTTGTTTTAGTTTCACCAGTATATTTTCTTGGGAGATGACAAAGATTGTTAAAAGTTTTTAAAGTGTAACAAAATTTTACATTCTTCTGTATTTTACCCATATGTTTTATTTTGTTACTTTCTATAGAAGAATATTTATTTCTTACTTTCTTTTTTTTAAGTGTTTTTTTTCTATGCTGTATGCCTTTTAAGACCTCACTGTTGGCATTGTAAGGTCATGTTAGCTGTAAACTAAACAAAATTGATCCTAAACCTCCTTTTGTTCTCTTTTTTTCCCCACATAAGAATCGATAAAGAACCAAATCGTTTAGCGTTATCGAAAATGGAATTGGAACCGGAAGAATCTTATCAATTCCCATCCTTAACTGGGAACTTTGATCCACATTTTGATTTTCATAGAGCTAAATGATCAAACCCACCTAATAAAAAATATTAGACTTTTTGAAAACTTTTTTTTTTTTTTGTTACACAACATTCTTACAGCAGTGCAGTTTTTAATTATTAGCGCTTGGTGGGCAAGGATGAACTTAGTCTGTATGTAGCTTGCGCACTCTTCATCAGACGGATGAAGTATTTTTCCTTGTGCTTTGTCGTGTAGTGGCGATTTAACATATATTGTATCACAAATTAAGCACACGGCTTTACCTTTAATTTCTGTATAGAAACCTTTCGCAGTCCATGTCTTGTTGAAAACACGGCATTCGTCATGAAATTGTCTTTTTTTAGCGTGAGCTGACATCTCGGGGTAACCAGGCATCACTTGTCGCTGTGCACCTTCACTCACAGGTTACACACGGATCTACGTCCATAAATAAAATTTTTCAAAATAAAAGCAGCACAGTTGCATTGCACTCACGATATAGATGTTTTTTGAAAAGTATTTTGTAATTTGTCATTGCCGCTATTCACATTCACTCTCAATCACACACGTGCATACGTCCACACGGAAGTAATACAAATAACGCTTTTCAAAACAAAAGCAGCACCGTTGTATTGCACACTTGACATAGATACTTTTTAAAATTTAGTTTGTAATTTATGATTGGCCTAACGTGGGCCGGACAGGGACGCACTAAGGGCCGGATGTGGCCCGCGGGCCGCAAAATGCCCAGGTCTGTATGTAGACAATAGTCTTTTTATACTGCACTGCTCCAGTGCATGTCCTCTTAATTGTCAGCATCTGAAAGGGTTTTCCTGTTCATAACTTGTATTGGCATTGTTAAAAATTCAACTCACTTTTACACCTGTAGGCTTCCTGTAAATTATAATTGATGTCCAACTTTTGTACAGAAGGGACCACGCTTGGTGAGAATATGAAGAAGAAGTGGGAAACACAGGGCCAACATTTTCACCCTCTGTTAGCAGGCTTTGTGGACATCAAACAAACTCCCAGGTGTGACTTTCAAGCAGCAAATAAATTAAATGCAACATGTGGCGATGTAGAAGCCTAAACATACCTTCCCACCCCATGTTTATAAGTTTGAGTGAGATGGAGAAGATACTGTGCAACTGCAGCGGATTCTTGTACCTTGGAACGGAACGCTTCTGGGCTCACATGCCACCTGCCAAACTAGCGGCCCTCAATCTGTCAGGTACATTTTACTCACACACTGCACCTTAAAGAATGGTATATACTCTGGCGTCAGGTATTTAGCTTCCGTCCTCTCCGACAGCGTCTTAGTTTTTTTATAGCTCGCAGTCGCATGACTTTTAGTTATCTTACAAAACCCAAAGGTAGTGTTTTCTGTGTGAGCAACTACAACTCTTGTTGACTATCTTTATGAGCGAGAGAGAGTGGCTGCAAACTTGTAAACAATGGCGTCTGAAACGACATCCACTTTAATGATGGAGCTGCAACCAATCTCTTTAAAGCAATAGTCACTGTTAGTATTCTCATTTCTTAATTCGCAAAGAAGAGAAGACATTCGCAGAAGATGGGCTGTGGCTCTGCAAACCCTAAACAAGTTGCGATCGAGGACAGTGAATTTGCAACGCTACCCTGCCGTTGAAGACATGGTAATAGAGAGCAATGTAATTGAAAATAAACAAAACTCTTAAATAACTATTGTAATGGCCTGCTGGTGTTAATGTTTATGTGTATGTGTTATCAATGTTTAAAGCTCACATTTGTGAATATGTCATACCTGAAATATGATTGACAGAATTAGGAAGTGTTGTGTTTGTTAAAGAAAAATATGTGTGTTCACGAAAAAATATATGCGTCGGAATTTGTGTGTGTTAAAGAAAAATATGTGTGTCCACAAGAAAATATATGCGTCGGAATTTAACCTGTTGTTATCACAAGTTTGGTGATAAAAGTTAAAGAGTGTCGTTCTTTGTGTTACTTTATTTGGACGCAACAACACATATGCTAAAAAAATTACACATTCAGTAATTATTTTTTATAGCACATCAATATATTAAGTAAACAATATCAGTATGTGCATGCAAATTTTCAATCCTTGATGCTTTATATCAGTGGTTCTCAAATGGGGGTACGATTAACCCTGGGAGTACTTGAAGGTATGCCAAGAGGTTAGTTAGATTTTTTTTTTAATATTCTAAAAATAGCAACAATTCAAAAATCCTTTATAAATATATTTATTGAATAATACTTCAACAAAATATTAATGTAAGTTAATAAACTGTGAAAATAAATGCAACAATGAACATGTTCCATAAATATTGATGTTAAAGATTTCATATTTTGTGAAGAAATGTTTAGAATTAAGTTCATGAATCCAGATGGATCTCTATTACAATCCCCAAAGAGGGCACTTTAAGTTGATGATTACTTCTATGTGTAGAAATCTTTTTTTATAATTGAATTAATTGTTTATTTTTCAACAAGTTTTTAGTTAATTTTATATCTTTTTTTCCAAATAGTTCAAGAAAGACCAATACAAATGAGCAATATTTTGTACCGTTGTACGATTTAATACATCAGAAACTGATGACATAGTGCTGTATTTTACTTCTTTATCTCTTTTTTTTAACCAAAAATGCGTTGCCCTTATTAAAGGGTCCTTGAATTGAAAAAAAAATTCACAGGGGGTACATCACTGAAAAAAGGTTGAGAACTACTGCTTTATTTCATACGATACATTTCAAGCATAACGTGTGACTCCTGCGCTCAGGGACCCTCGGCAAAAGCTGACCAATCACAGCTCTGCGGTCTGCGTTACCGCTGACACGAACTAGTATTTCTGAAAGTAGCTTTCCAGGATTTTTGTGAGGATACACAGTAGAGGAGCAAGACAGTGTTGCTTACCCATGTTTTGTGACGCAATAGTATAATCTAGGCTTAAGGGATTTATTATTAATATACTTGGCCATAGCAAAGATCAAGCAACAGACAAGCCAAAACCAATGACCGTGGAGTCCAATAATTAGCAATATGGAGTACTGTGTGAATGGATTGTACCTTGAAGAACTGTAATTGACTATATTTATTCACTATACTCAAAAGTCTCTACTGTTGTTTTTTTTTTAGTAGTTTTTTAGTCCAAGAGACAACATCCAGCCTTTTTGTATATCACTTATCATCATTGTGATTATGAAGCCCTCTAAATACAAACCCCGTTTCCATATGAGTTGGGAAATTGTGTTATATGTAAATATAAACACAATACAATGATTTGCAAATCCTTTTCAACCCATATTCAATTGAATTCAAACTCATAAACTTAGTTTTTTTTGCAAATAATAAATAACTTAGAATTTCATGGCTGCAACACGTGCCAAAGTAGTTCGGAAAGAGCATGTTCACTACTGTGTTACATCACCTTTTCTTTTAACAAAACTCAATAAATGTTTGGGAACTGATGAAACTAACTGTTGAAGCTTTGAAAGTGGAATTCTTTCTTATTCTTGTTTTATGTAGAGTTTCAGTCGTTCAACAGTCCGAGGTCTCCGCTGTTGTATTTTACGCTTCATAATGCTCCACACATTTTTGATGGGAGACAGGTCTGGACTGCAGGCGGGCCAGGAAAGTACCCGCACTCTTTTAATACGAAGCCACGCTGTTGTAACACGTGGCTTGGCATTGTCTTGCTAAAATAAACAGGGGCGTCCATGATAATGTTACTTGAATGACAACATATGTTGCTCCAAAACCTGTATGGACCATTCAGCATTAATGGTGCCTTCACAGATGTGTAAGTTACCCATGCCTTGGGCACGAATACACCCCCATACCATCACAGATGCTGACTTTCGAACTTTGCGCCTAGAACAATCTGGATGGTTATTTTCCTCTTTGTTCCGGACGACACCACGTCAACAGTTTCCAAATATAATTTGAAATGTGGACTCGTAAGACCAAAGAACACTTTTCCACTTCGCATCAGTCCATCATAGATGATCTCGGGCCCAACGAAGCCGGCGGTGTGGCTGGGTATTGTTGATAAATGGGCTTTGCTTTGCATAGTAGAGTTTTAACTTGCACTTAAAGATGTAGCGACCAACTGTAGTTGTATGAAGTGTTCCTGAGCCCATGTGGTGATATTCTTTACACACTGATGTCGGTTTTTGATGCAGTACCACCTGAGGGATCAAAGGTCCGTAATATCATCGCTTACGTGCAGTGCTTTCTCCAGATTCTCTGAAACTTTTGATGATTTTATGGACCGTAGATGGTAAAATCCCTAAAATTCCTTGCAATAGCTCATTGAGAAAAGCTGCTCGACAATTTGCTTACAAAGTGGTGACCTTCAACCCATACTTCTTTGTAAATTACTTAGCATTTCATGGAAGCTGCTTTTATACCCAATCATGGCACCCAACTGTTCCCAATTAGCCTGCACACCTGTGGGATGTTCCAAATAGGTGTTTGATGAGCATTCCTCAACTTTATCAGTATTTCTTGCCACCTTTCCCAACTTCTTTGTCACGTGTTGCTGGCATCAAATTCTAAAGTTAATTATTATTTGCACACAAAAAAATGTTAATCAGTTCAAATATGTTGTCTTTGTAGCATATTCAACTGAATATGGGTTGAAAATGATTTGCAAATCATAGTATTCTGTTTATATTTACATCTAACACAATTTCCCAACTCAAATGCAAATGGGGTTTGTAATAAATAACAACCCTAAAGTCATGTTTACACTTGTGGTACCTAATATACACAAGTAACCTTGTTTGCATTCTACTTGCCTGTACCGGAAGGATCCTCCAAGTGTCATTGGTCTGGTCTTCATTGAGGCTTCCATCACAGTCACTACATGGAAATACTTTGTCGCATCCTTGGTAATTTGTCTAAATTAATGTAGTTCTTGGCTTTCATGTGCTGAAACCAAAGGCATCTGTTGTTCTGCAAAAACTTGGTCAACTTTACAGTTGGAGCAAAGATAGTTGTCAACGTTAGCTGCGTCATCAGAATTGGGTGTCCTGCCACCTTTTGTCTGGATGTTGTCATTCCACATTGCTTACGTCAAGACTCACCAATGTCATATAGAGCTGTGTTACTGATGTCGTAGATGAAGTGCAATGACAGAGTTAATTTCCAGGCGCTGTGCCTTGTGCACCATGTATAATCGAGTTGTGCCTCATTGATCCCGCTGTTGTGTTTATATATTGCTGATGTTAAATGCTCACAAAGAACAGATGTGTTATGGTGGGACAGGAATCAAAAAATAAGTGTATTGACAGCTATTTAATGTCTTCATAAAATTTACCTCCCAAGACGTGGCGTCCACATTTGAGGACATCACATTTTTGCTTGTGTAGACCACAGTAGAACATATTGTCCACTTATGAGGACAATATACTGCCAATTAGTGGTGAAAGGAAGAGTATACCACATCCTATGTTAGATTTAAGATCGCTGTAAACATTTTAAACGTTGTGATGGCAGCTTTCAACGTTTTTAGTTGTTTTACTCTTTGGATTCAAAATAGCCAAGAAAATTTTAAAATATTTGTCATACAAGAGTTCAGGTGTTAGGAGGCTATACATGAATGTCCCGTTTGGGGACTGTCTTTTATTAATTTGCCACAGAAAATTAATAGAAAATGTCATGATCCCACATGACAGTTTCTTTTATGTTTGTTATTTTCCTTTGTTTAATAATCATTTCTTGACCTGGTTCTCTTATTTAGTCATTACTTTTTGTTTGGTCTCTGTTTTGAAGCACCTTTACATTATATTACTGTGCCTGGCAGGATACGTTTTCTTCGATTGTTAATTAGTTTTATTACATGCCACCTTGTTACACCTCCTTCAGTGCTGGATAATTATTTAGTGTATACCATAATGAGCTATTTTGTTATTAAATCCTGCAATACTTTTGTCATTTTTCTTTCTGCTGGTTCCTAATTAAAAGACCTGCCTGTAAGATGCTTGCCTTTTCTGCATCTTCGGATCATGACAACAGCGGACTTGTCGCATCATCACAAGACAAGTAGACAAATAATTCAATGTAATACATATAAGACAAAAATAACTGTATTTTTTTCTGCATCTTGGGATCATGACAACAGCGGACAGGCAGCATCATCACAAGAAAAGTAGACAAATAATTCAATGTAATACATATTAGACAAAAATAAAGGTCATTTAACACTTAATTTACGCCCAAAAAATGTAGAAGATAGCACAAAAAATGGCTGTACCTTACAGTGTTATAGTCAAGCTGCAATATTTGAAGCGCAATGTGGCGAGGGACGACTATCCGACATCAATAACATAAAAGGAGTAACATGTACACATTAACGTAGATACGTACATGTTGGTTTTTATTAACGTGAACATGATGGTAAAGGTGTTTAATAAACGCATTAAATGCAAATATGTCTTGAGTCTCTTTGCTCAAGATAAATTAATAATGAATGGTATATAATCTTTATAAAATTAATGAACGTCAATAATGTGATTAACAATATGTGTAGACAGTGGTAATGATCATTTTGCCCTCTTCAGAGTGTCACATGGCTGTTCTCTTTGACCTGGTCCAGAGAAACACCAACATTCAACACTACTCACAATTTGACATGCACAAAAGGTAAAATTATCTGTTCTACATATTCGTAAAATACATAAATTTTCCATTTCTGATTGACAGCCTAGCTCACAAACTCCTTTTTTGGTGTGACTGGTCTTGTTTGATTGTAATATTGGCCTCATGCGTCCTCTTTTCCTCTTAAACTTAACCTTGCTCATTTCCTCCTCCAGGGCAGGACAGCGCACCTTGGAGAAGCCATTGGAGGTCGCTATGTTGATGAGCTTAAATGGTGTCAGTTGTATTGTCCTCAACCAGTGGCATAGCAGCCTTGAACAAAACTCCCAATACATGACTAACTTTTTGGATAGTACGTATTTAACTCACATCTAACTGTTTTCATCAAAGGGGAACAACACTTTTTTATTGGAATATTGTCTAGCGTATCATTATGAAAGACATGACGGATATATATATATATTTTTTGTTAATGCATTGTAAATAGAAAATGAATGCGATCCAAAGTCCGCTTACAATGAAGCCTATAAGAGTTGTTCTATTCTGCCTTAAAAGTACTCTAAAATTCATTCAAACTCCTCCATCAAGGTTTTATATACACACTGTAAGTATATATGCAATGTAGGAAAGGGCATTTATAATAACATTTAAAAGTTACCTATTTTGCTCAATTTAAGCATAAGCATAAGTTCAAAAAAGCATTATTTCATCGTTCACTTTTTTTCAACTACATCACTGATTTCTACTCACTACAGACTTTATGAGAGCCGAAAAACATAATAAAACATCACTAACTGCACAATGTCAGCTGTCTTTAAGGTGGCGACTGCCAGGGTTTTCATATTTTCCCATTTACAAACCCTGTTTCCATATGAGTTGGGAAATTGTGTTAGTTGGAAATATAAACAGAATACAATGATTTGCAAATCCTTTTCAACCTATATTCAATTGAATGCACTACAAAGACATGATATTGGATGTTCAAACTCATAAACTTTATTTTTTTTTTGCAAATAATAATTAACTTAGAATTTTATGGCTGCAACACGGGCCAAAGTAGTTGGGAAAGGGCATGTTCACCACTGTGTTACATCACCTTTTCTTTGAACAACATTCAATAAACATTTGGGAACTAAGGAAACTAATTGTTGAAGCTTTGAAAGTGCAATTCTTTCCCATTCTCGTTTTATGTAGAGCTTCAGTCGTTATACAGTCCGGGGTCTCCACTGTCATATTTTACACTTCATAATGCGTCACACATTTTCGATGGGAGACAGGTCTGGACTGCAGGTGGGCCAGGAAAGTACCTGCAGTCTTTTTTTACAAAGCCATGCTGTTGTGACACGTGCTGAATGTGGCTTGGCATTGTCTTGTTGTAATAAGCAAGGGCGTCAATGAAAAAGACGGCGCTTAGATGGCAGCATTTGTTGTTCCAAAACCTGTATGTACCTTTCAGCATTAATGTTGCCTTCACAGATGTGTAAGTTGCCTATGCCTTGGGCACTAATGCACTCCGATACTATCACAGATGCTGGCTTTTAAACTTTGGGCCGATAACAGTCTGGATGGTTCACTTCTCCTTTGGTCCGGATGACACAAAGTCGAATATTTCCAAAAACAATTTGAAATGTGGACTCGTCAGACCACAGAACACTTTTCCACTTTGCATCAGTCCATCTTAAATGATCTCGGGCCGAGAGAAACTGGCGGCGTTTCTGGATGTTGTTGATAAATGGCTTTCGCTTTGCATAGTAGAGCTTTAACTTGCACTTACAGATGTAGCGACCAACTGTATTTAGTGACAGTGGTTTTCTGAAGTGTTCCTGAGCCCACATGGTGATATCCTTTAGAGATTGATGTCGGTTTTTGATACAGTGCCGTCTGAGGGATCGAAGGTCACGGTCAAGCCGCCTACGTTGAGTGATTTCTTCAGATTCTCTGAACCTTTTGATATTATGGACCGTAGATGTTGAAATCCCTAAATTTCTTGCAATTGCACTTTGAGAAACGTTGTTCTTAAACTGTTTGACTATTTGCTCACACACCTCGCCCCATCCTTTCTTGTGAAAGACTGAGCAATTTTTGGGAAGCTGTTTTTATACCCAATCCTGACACCCCCATTGTTCCCATTTAGCCTGCACACCTGTGGGATGTTCCAAATAAGTGTTTGATGAGCATTCCTCAACTTTATCAGTATTTATTGCCACCTTTCCCAACTTTTTGTCACGTGTTGCTGGCATCAAATTATAAAGTAAATGATTATTTGCAAAAAAAAATGTTTATCAGTTTGAACATCAAATATGTTGTCTTTGCAGCATATTCATTTGCAAATCATTGTATTCTGTTTATATTTACATCCAACACAATTTCCCAACCCATATGGAAACGGGGTTTGTAGATAAAGAATTACTCGTAATCCTCGCAAAAAAAGGGGGAGATGGAACCAAGCATCTTTCTGTGTCGTTCTCGCCATTTCTGTGTCTAGAGTGGCTGTCAAAGTGTACCAACTTGTCGGAATACGTCCTGGCTCTTCCACTATCAATGTGAGAGGCATGATTTATGACCTGCAATAAAGTTTGACGAGCAAGGAAATAAAAACGCAGCTCATCAGTTGGTCATGTCAACATTGCCACATTAGGTCGAGATCGCGGTGCCACTATAAATTATTCGTCTGCGTCAGTGCTTATGATAACAATATCATTAATACTTGTTGTTGGCGCTTTTTGAATGATTTTTATTGGGTTTTATGGGGGGAATAGAGAACCACCCATTGGCTCCGCTGTAAGCGTATATTTATTCATGTTTATTTACGAGTTAGAATACATGAACATCCATCCATCCATCCATTTTCTACCGCTTATTCCCTTTTGGGGTCGCGGGGGGCGCTGGCGCCTATCTCAGCTACAATCGGGCGGAAGGCGGGGTACACCCTGGACAACACATGAACAATTAATATCAAATACATCCGTCTTGAAGTCTTTCACAATGATTGTGAACGATAGGCAAAATTCCCAAAAAAGTGTTTCCCATTAATACGAAATTTGATCTTTTTCCGCTGTTTGCACTGTTGGGTTCTCATAACTTGGGGAATTATATATAAATTATAATGAATCTGTATTGTTACAGATTTTCTGAGCTTCAAACAGACATCTGGGCAGATTGTCCATTCCCTTAGACGAGACACTCACTCCGGAGAGACATCATGTGACCAGAAGGCCGTCGGATTAAATGGTACATTACATTATGTTCTCTCCATCACAAACATTAGCATTTCAATGACCTTTGTTTCCCATATAAACAACATATTTCTAACATTTCAGTTTCTCTGAAAGGACAATATTACTTATTATATATCAAAACATGTGAAATACAGAATTAGCTGTCTCAAAAGCCTAATTTACCAGAACAAATTTTTATTTCATTTTAGATCACTCTGATGTTGGTGACTTGAAAGAAGAGTTTCAGCACAAACCCAATCTGACACCATCAGCGTTCAACTGCGTATTTTATGGACTCCCCCTTGTAACCGGCACATAAAAATTGTAAGCAATTTCATTGATGCACAGTCATCTGGCTTGCACTTCCCAAGTTAAAATAAATAATTATTACTACTAATTAACCTACTATTTATGAGTTTAACTGAAATGGTATTTTAAAACGTCTTTGATGGGAATAATATTTACTGATGTGGTTTTGTATGTACATTATGTGATTATATGTCTACTTGGATAACTATAAGGTGCCGAATGTAAAAGTTCATTCACACTTTTCTAGCAGATATATTTATCACATTTAGCTCATTTTTCTCAGATTTTACTCACTTTTCTCCCTCCTACATCTTTCTTACTGCGGAAGAAGGAAACATGACAGATGCTTAATGACAAATAATGCCAATAAATTTGCATATTTTGTTGCATAAAGACAATTAAACACAGACACTGCACTTCCGCGTTTGACGATGAATGGAATTGATTCTTACACCGAGGCATGCAGTCTGCATGAATACACCTATTTCTATTTGAATGTGTTGTTACTTCATGATTGTGTCACATATGGTCATTACATTGCTTTAAACTACGCGATCACAGTCATATACCGTAATTTCACGACTATACGCTGCACCTGACTATAAGCTGCACCAGCTAAATTTAGGGGAAAATACATATTGCTCCATATATAAGCCGCACCCGACTATGAGCCGCAGGCGTTTTGATGTGTAATTACCGTAGTATATAGGGTTCCTGCTACCATGGAGGGGATTGTCGGGACAGAGATGACTGTTTGGGAACGCAAACATTTATTAACAATAAATCTTTCAATCATTCAATCAAACGTTCACATCTATGACATGGCGAACAGCATTCGTGCACAGTACAAATAATACAAAGGTGCAAAGTAATACAAAGTGCTCGCCCGTAACACGGCAGTAAAAGTGCAGTCCCGCGGCCGTTTACGTTATCAAAATAACGTATATGAAAAGTCGGTCTTTAATCATTGTCATCGTCTTCCTCCTGCGTACTAAAACCACCGAAATCCTCTTCGTCGGTGTCGGAGAAGAACAGGTCCAAAATGGCGTCGTCAGCCACTCTCTCTCCTTTGTTCTCGCTCTCAAAACTTTCCTCTTCATCAGTGGAATCAACGGCTCCGGCTTCGTCAGCCGTTACGCCGTCCTTTTCATCATCACGGCGCAGCAGTCCAGCTTTTCGAAAGCCGTTGATGATCGTGCATGTTTTCACACTTTTCCATGCCGTCAGGATCCACTGGCAGACTTGAGCAAAAGTTGCTTTTCGCATGCGACCAGTTTTGGTGAATGATTTCTCACCGTTAGTCATCCATGCCTCCCACTGAACTCGTAGTGCCACTTTAAAAGCATGATTCACAGTGATGTCCAGTGGCTGCAAATGCTTCGTTGTGCCCCCGGGAATCACAGCTGGAATAGAGTTTGTGCTCTTGATGGCTGCTTTCACAGAATCTGTTATATGGGCCCTCATGCTGTCAAAAACGAGCAGTGCTTTTTTTTGGCGAAAAAATCCCCCATGTCGCTTGCCATAGCACTCATTCAGCCATTCCTTCATAACGCTTTCTATCATCCACCCTTTCTGGTTGACTTTCACGGAGATGTCTTTCGGGAATTTTTCATTTGGTATAGTAATCCGTTTAAAAATCACCATCGGTGGAAGCTTTAGTCCGGATGCTGTGCAGCCCAGAACACAAGTGAAACGTGTTCTCTTATGGCCAGTTGTTCTCAGTGTGATGGACGACTCACCTTTTTTGTTAACAGTCCTTGTGAGAGGCAAGTCAAAGGACAGAGGCACTTCATCCATGTTTATTATCTCGTCCGGTCCGATGGAATATTCGTCTATCTTTCTTTGTGTGAATTCGCGGAAGTTTGTTATTTTCTCCTTGTGGTCGGGAGGGAGTTGCTGACAAAGAGTCGTCCGTGCCCTAATGGACAGTCATGTTTGTCTCATAAATCTGAGACACCATGATGGTCCACCTCAAAAATCTTCAATATTCATTTATTTGGCGGTTGTTTGGGCTTTCAGTCGGACCTGCATGGTGGAAACACCCCGACCGTCTGCTCTCTGTGTGTTCACCCAGTCCTCAAGAAAGTTTTCAAGTTCCGGCCATTTGCTTTTATTACCTCTGAAGGATTTTTTTGTCTTTTTGCATTGAATCAGTTCTTCATGCTGCCGTCTCCAACGTCTCACCATTAATTCATTGATGTCAAGGGTACGTGCAGCAGCTCTATTTCCTTCTTTGACAGCCAGATCGATTGCCTTTAACTTAAAAGCAGCATCATATGCACTTCTCCGTTTGTTTTCCATATTGAGGGTGTTTGTATAAACAATTCCTTCGCGCAAACTGTTGCTGACGCTCTCCTTCTCTTTGTAATACAGACGTTTTGTCAACGCTATATTATAAAAATATAGCGCTATATTATAAATATACAGACGTTTTGTTAACGCTATACTATAAAAAATGAAAAAAAAAAATTATAAAAACAATTTACAAACACAAGCTATGGGATGACGCATTTACTTCCGGGGTCATGTTTCCTCACGTTTCCTCTTACGTCATCCCATAGCTTGTGTTTGTAATTTTTTTATTTATTTTTTTTAATATTTTTATAACATAGCGTCTGTATTAATCATGTCCACGGAAGTAAATGGGGGGGGGGGGGGGGGGGGGGGTTTGTAGGGGGGAAGAAATGTGGCATGACAGTGCCAGATGTCTGCCTCGGTCTCGCACACCCTCGGTAGTGCGCGCCCCTGGTTACCGTAAGCCGCACCGTTTTATAAGCCGCAGGGACCAGAACGAGGGAAAAAAGTAGCGGCTTATAGTTTGGAAATTACGGTAAATTTGCTGCAGCAGCGAGCTGACACGCTCACTTTGGATTAGTTCTAAAGAAAATGTCTTAAGTGTGAGCTAAATTGTAAAAATGGGATTATAGTGGAGAAGTTCAAGTACCTCGATGTTTTTTTCACGAGTGAGGGAAGAGTGGATCGTGAGATCCACAGGCAGATCACAGCGTTGTCTGCCGTGATGCGGACCCTGTGTCGATCCGTCGTGGTGAAGAAAAAGCTAAGCCAGAAGTCAAAGCTTTCAATTTACCGGTCGATTTACATCCCTATTCTCACCTATGGTCATGAGCTTTGGGTTATGACAGAAAGAACACAGGAACATTTTTCAAAACCTTTTATTTGAATGCACTTAATCTGTGTGCTCAAAATTTGGTAAGTCCTACTGTATGTAAAGTCCCATCAGGGTGTACTTTGAAGAGAAGTTAGCCAGCGAGTACATCAGTCGGCATCTTCCTTCTCATCTTTGCACTGATGTATTCGTTGACCTGGTCACTGATCGTATAGAAACCCGTCCTGCCGTTTAACATAACCATCAGGTAAAGGTGCATGTGCAGTCAAAAGGTCAAAAGGATCTCCTACAGTTTGCATACCAGCCCCACGTAGGAGTGGATGATGTTGTTATCTACCTGCTGCATCGTGCTCACTCTCACCTGGATGGTGGGAAGGGCACTGTGACGATCATGTTCTTTGACACCATTTAGCCAATTCTGATGAGTGACACATTGCTCAGGATGGGTGTCAGTTCATCCATTGTCTCCTGGATCACTGATTAGTTGTCTGACAGGCCCCAGTTTGTGGGACTGGGGAGCTCCCTGTCGGATACTGTGGTCAGTGGTGTAGGTGCTCTACAGGTGACCGTCCTGCCTCCTTTCCTGTTCACCCTGTACACCCTAGACTTCCAGTATAGTTCCATTTCCTGACACCTGCAGAAATACTCTGCTGTAGTCGGGTGTATTAGAGAGGGACAGGAACTGGAGTAAAGGTCACTGATCGCTGACTTTGTGGAGAGGTCTCAGGCAAACCATCCGCTCCTTAATATGGACAAGACCATTGACTTCAAGAAGAGAATGACCCCGGTGGAGCCCTTTAAGATCCAGGGCCTGAGGTGGCAGTAGTGGAGCAGTACAAGTACCTGGGAGTCCATTTGAACAGCAGACTGGACTGGAAAGACAACTGCAAAGCTGTTTACAAGAAGGGCATGAGCAGACTCTTTTCCTGAAAAAGCTTAGGACCTTTAATGTGTGCAGCAGACTGTTTGAGATTTTTTTTCAAAGTTTGTTGTGGCCAGTGCCCTGTACTTTGCAGTGGTTTGTTGGGGCAGCAGCACCAGTAAAGGGACTTAAACCACATTGACAAACTGATCCGGAAAGCCGGCCAAACTATTGGAACACAGTTGGAGACGTTTGTGTCAGTGAGGGACAGGAGGACACTGGACAAACTGCTGGCCATTATGGACAATCCTGCCCACCCACTCCACCAGACAATTGAGGGACAGCGGAGTTCATACTCCAACAGGCTCCTTCAGCTTCGTTCCCACAGTGTTCGGTTCAAGAACTCCTTCATTCCGCACTCCATTCAGTTATATAATCACTCACCATACGGCAATAGATGATATCTGTCTATTACCTGACACCTTCTATGTTAGCTACTTCTCTTTGTTTATAATGTTATTTTCTATTTTCTGCTGGATTTACTCTCTATTTTATGCTGCAGCTGTTACATATACTGTAATTGTGTAAAGTTTGTACATGGTAATTGTTATTTATTGTATACATCATATAAACATATATCAGTATATATCATATACTGTACATATATTATGTAAATATTACGTATATATGTTATATTTTTATTGCTTTTAGTCTATTTTATACCCGCATTGTCCTTGCCATCTTTTCCATCATTTGTAACTGAGATACTGTGTGGAACAATTTCCTTTGTGGATTAGTAAAGTTTTTCTAAATCTAAAATAATTTGTGATCTGCACACATAATCTTATATGGGTTATTTTTTGCGATTCACCGCATGCGTTACTGCTTTAACTATGACTGTCCTATTCAAAAGTACAAAATGAACCAGTGCAACAGTAACTGGTAGAGAAGGTTTAAAACATGCGGATGGCCTCCAGGCTCTTTAGCACTGGGTTGACATTAATATTGTTTGTATTAGCCCGTTATATCCAGAGGAGATAGAGACTGTAACGAGACTGCTCATCATTTGACCTTTATATGCACTTCATTTATGGATATAGGTCAGTAAAAGAGTGTGTTTTTGGAACAGGAGGCTCGTTGGAAAAGAGACAAAACAAAAATATGTTGAAATGATAATGTAATATTAATCCAACAGTCTGTGTGACAACAAGGAATTAATAATTGTTTTTTTTTTAAAGCTATGAATAACTCATAATCCATCTCAACATTGGAGATGGATTGATAAACCCCTCACTTTACACTGTGGCATACTGTACATGGCCCTTCGTCCAGAAATGCAAACAAAGGCCCAACCAAGACCCCATTTACCAGGAATAAGGATACCTTCTAAAGTTGAGCTGAGTTGTTATTTCGAACATGACAATTTCCAGTTTCTCTATTCAACATTTTTGAAAAGGAGTCGGAAGAAGCAGAGTTGATATCATCCTACCCCTTTTCCTTTATATAGCAGTTGCTAACACTTTTGTTCACTTCCTGTTCTCAATGTATTCACACTATACTCCATAAGTATTTACAATACAAATAAGTAAACAATAATTGGTGAAGTATTTTTTATTTGAAATAGTTAGATAAGTAAGATTATCTTCAAAATAAATGGATGGATGAAATAAATTCATAATGTATGTCATGGTTCTTCTTCTTTGTACATGGTAGACACTTTAAGTTTGAAGAGTTTCTTGAAGTGGATCATATTGGTACATTGTTTGGTTTATTTGCTTAATTTAATAATTTAATTCCACATACTGATATACTGAAGGTCTTAAGTGTTGTACGTGCATAAACATGCTTTAAATTACATTTTTCTCTAAGGTTATATTTCTCCTCTTTTGTTGAGAAGAATTGTTGTATATTCTTGGGAAGCAGGTTATAGTTTGCTTTGTGTATAATTTGAGCTGTTTGCAAATTCACTATGTCGTGGATTTTCAGTATTTTAGATTCAACAAATAAGGCGTTTGTGTGTTCTCTATATCCAACATTATGTATTAATCGAACTGATCTTTTTTGTAACACAATTAATAAATGAAGTGTACTTTTGTAGTTATTTACCCAAATTTCTACACAACAACTCGGATAATGTAACACTAGCGAGCAGTTGAGAATATGGAGTGATTTTTGGTCCAATACATGATTGGCTTTATTCATTATTGACGTGTTTCTAGCTACTTTATGTTGTATATTTTTTTATATGAGATATCCAGTTCAATTTATCTGTCATTATACCTAGAAATTTGGTTTCATTTAATCTTTCAATTTCTATTCCGTCTTTTTTTATTTGTGTTTGACTTTCTATTCTACTGTTACCAAATAACATTTGAGTTTTTACTGAGATTCAAAGATAGTCTGTTTTTGTCAAACCATTTTTTTTAATTAGTTCATTTCTTCTGTTATTATTTGTATTAGATTCTGTTTGTTCTCTCCCGAACAAAACCCTGTTATATCGTCTGCGTATAACACTAACTTTAAATCTTTTGTAACTGTACAAATGTAATTTATATAGAGATTGAATAGTTTAAGTTCTAGTATTGATCCTTTAGGTACACCACAGGATATATTTAGCATTGTAGAAGTGTGTTCGCCTATCTCCACGTATTGTTTCATGTTTGTTAAATAACTTCTAATCCAGTTCAAGACCAACCCTCTGATGCCATATCGTTCTAGTTTTTTGATTAAATTATTGTGATTAATAGATAGATAGATAGATAGATAGTACTTTATTGATTCCTTCAGGAGAGTTCCTTCAGGAAAATAATTGTGTCAAATGCTTTAGTTATATCCATAAACACTGCTGCCGCACATTTTTTACTATCTATTGCATTGGTATTTCCTTCTGTAATTTCAATTAAACCCATCAAAGTTGAAACATTAGCTCTGTATCCATATTGGTTGTCAGCGAGTATTCTATTTTTGTTTGTGAAACTCTCTAATCTGTTATTGATTTTAGGAACAGGTCTAAAATTTGTAAATTGGTGTTTGTCTCCAGACTTATAAATTGGTGCAACTTTTGGTATTTTCATTTTGTTTGGAAATGTACCTGTTTGAAATGATAGGTTACTAATATAGAATAATGGTCCTGAGATCTCTTCAATAACGTATTTTTTATCGTTTCCATATAAATTACATTACAATCAATTTTTGTCTTAGATTTAAATTTTTTCACGATTTTATCTATTTCCTCCTGCGTCACATTACTGGGGAACATTGATTTGGGATTTCGCTCTATGGTATCATTATAGTCCTCAATTGAAACGGGGTCTGGAATCCTTTCCTCCAATTTTGGTCCAATATTTACAAAGTAATTATTGAAGCTTTTAACTACTTTTATGTCATTATTTTTGTGTCCATCTGAGAAGTATTGGGGGTAATTCCTCTTAGTGCCATTTTTTAATAATGCTATTAAGCATGCCCCATATTGCTGTGTGATAATTAACTGTAATATTCTTTCCTACATGTTCACAATATGTTAGTTGGCTTGTTTTTTTTTACTTTTTGTACTTATTTTCTGCCTCTGTAGTTCTTTGTGTTATACATTTTCTATATCGTGTTTTCTTGTTATTACAAGTATTTTTTAATCCTTTTGTCATCCATGGTTGACTATTATTTCTCTACTTTATACTGAGTTGTTTCCACGGACAATGATTATCATAAATTATGAACTTGATTAAGAAATGTTCACATGCTTAATCAACCTCATTTTCATTGTACACATTGTCCCAATTTTGCTTTTGTAGCTCAATTTTGAAAGCAATCATTCACTTCTTTGAACAAAGTCTTTGAAATGTACTTTTGTCTTCCATGTTCTTCTTCTTGTAGTTTCCGTCATATATTGTGAAAACTGGCAGATGATCACTAACATTGGTTACAAGTAGGCCACTTGTAGTGCCATTCATCCATTTTCTACCGCTTGTCCCTTTCGGGCCCGCGATGGGTACTGAATAAGCGTGGCACAGTGGTTTTGGTACCAAACAAACGCCCTCCGGAAACCCAATTTGCCTAATTTTGTCTTTCGCGTGCAGTGGCACACACACGCTAAAAACTAAAAGCACAACCAGCGCATGATTACCCTATGCAGGACAGGTTCTAGGTCATTTGACGCCCCTAGAGAGAGTGAACTATGAGACCCTAACCCTATGACCCTATTCCAATGATTCTCAACCACTCAGACACGCCAAATTAGAATGTTATGAGAGATAATCTTGGGGCTTCGTGTACAAAGCTTGCTTATGCACAAAAACCTGCCGTACGCCATTTTTCATGTATCAAAACTGACGTAGACATGGAAATGTGCGCTGGGTCACGGCAACTTCAGGCGTACTGTATGAACACATTTTGTTTGAAGTAAGACAAATTATCGTGTGCTGTTTTCTGTTGCAGGAGAAAGAAGCACCTCTTACTGAGTACTCATTGGGCAGTGCTTACCGTTCTCAGTCACAAGGCTACTTTCAATTTGATTTGCATGTTAATGAAGGAGCGTTTTCTGGGTGGGCCAAGCCATGCAGACGTATGCGGTCGATTCCAAGTAGATTGCGATGTAACAAAGAAATGTGCTTGATTCGTGCGAGCAAACACTGTCATACATCTGTATTTTTACTGGCATTTGCCTTTTTTTTTTTAATTTGATCATACGGCCATATTTAGTAGGAAAGCCTCGCAACTCTCTGAACATGAGGCTCCTAGTGTGCCACAGGAAAAAATACAATTTCCCCTGATTGTTTCAAAAATGATTAGTATGGTTTTATCTCTGTTCAGAAAAATTAAATACTCCACTGTCAAAAGGTACATAGAGTAATTAACCTATCAATCTACTTGTTGCCATTCACAGCACAGAATAGGTCATGGCATGCTTCGTGGTGTGCCATATTTTTTTCAAAACATGACTTGGTACTTGGTGACGAAAGGTCTTGTTGGCAAGCACAGAGAAAATATATGTGTTTGTTGATTGATTAATTGATTGAAATTTTTATTAATGGGATTGCAAAGGAAGAAAATACATTATACGAAACAGTACAGTTTATACAGAACAGTAGATATTCCGTACAATTGACCACTAAATGGTAACACCCGAATAGGTTTTTCAATTTATTCAAATTGTTTAAGTCGGGGTCCACTTTAATAAATTCAGGGTACAAATATATACTATCAGCACAATACAGTCATCATAAAAGTCCATCCATCCATCCATTTCCTACCGCTTATTCCCTTTGGAGTTGCGGGGTGCGTTGGCGCCTATCTCAGCTACAATCGGGCAGCAAGCAGCGTACACCCTGGACAAGTTGCCATCTCATCGCAGGGCCAACACAGATAGACAACATTCACACTCACATTCACACACTAGGGCCAATTTAGTGTTGCCAATCAACCTATCCCCAGGTGCATGTCTTTGGAGGTGGGAGGAAGCCGAAGTACCCAGAGGGAACCCACGCAATCACAGGGAGAACATGTAAACTCCACTCAGAAAGATCCCGAGCCAGGGATTGAACTCAGGACTCAGGACCTTCGTATTGTGAGGCCGACGCACTAACCCCTCTACCACCGTGCTGCCCCCATCATACAAGTTAATCATCAGAACAAGGACACCATAAAAGTGTAGCTCTCAGCTTCTTAGGGTATGTACATCAAGCTGTAAATGTTGAGAGTTCACAGAAGCAAAGAATAAAAGAGTATATACATTGAATTACAAACCCCGTTTCCACATGAGTTGGGAAATTGTGTTAGATGTAAATATAAACGGAATACAATGATTTGCAAATCATTTTCAACCTATATTCAGTTGAATATGCTACAAAGACAACATATTTGATGTTCAAACTGATAAACATTTTTTTTTTGCAAATAATCATTAACTTTAGAATTTGATGCCAGCAACACGTGACAAAGAAGTTGGGAAGGGTGGCAATAAATACTGAATATGTTGAGGAATGCTCATCAAACACCTATTTGGAACATCCCACAGGTGTGTAGGCTAATTAGGAACAGGTGGGTGCCATGATTGGATATAAAAGCAGCCTCCATGAAATGTTAAGTAATTCACAAACAAGGATGGGGCGAGGGTCACCACTTTGTAAGCAAAGTGTCGAACATTTTTAGAACAACATTTCTCAACAATCTTTTGCAAGGAATTTAGGGATTTTACCATCTACGCTCCGTAAAATCATCAAAAGGTTCAGAGAATCTGGAGAAATCACTGCACGTAAGCGATGATATAACGGACCTTTGATCCCTCAGGCGGTACTGCATCAAAAACCTACATCAGTGTGTAATGGATATCACCACCTGGGCTCAGGAACACTTCATACAACCACTGTCAGTGACTACAGTTGGTCGCTACATCTGTAAGTGCAAGTCAAAACTTTACTAGGCAAATCAAAACCCATTTATCAACAACACCTAAGAACGCCACCAGCTTCGCTGGGCCCGAGTTCATCTGAGATGGACTGATGCAAACTGGTCTGACGACTCCACATTTCAAATTATATTTGGAAACTGTGGGTGTGGTGTCCTCCGGAACAAAGAGGAAAATAACCATCCGGATTGTTATAGGCGCAAAGTTCAAAAGCCAGCATCTGTGATGGTATGGGGGTGTATTAGTGCCCAAGGTATGGGTAACCTACACATCTGTGAAGACACCATTAATGCTGAATGGACCATACAGGTTTTGGAGCAACATATGTTGTCATCCAAGCAACGTTATCATGGACACCCCTGCTTATTTCAGCAAGACAATGCCAAGCCACGTGTTACAACAGCGTGGCTTTGTAGTAAAAGAGTGCGGGTACTTTACTGGCCCGCCTGCAGTCCAGACATGACTCCCATCGAAAATGTGTGGCGCATTATGAAGCGTAAAATACGACAGCGGAGAACCCGGACTGTTGAACGACTGAAGCTCTACATAAAACAAAAATGGGAAAGAATTCTACTTTCAAAGCTTCAACAATCAGTTTCCTCAGTTCTCTAATGTTTATTGAGTGCTGTTCAAAGAAAATGTGATGTAACACAGTGGCGAACATGCCCTTTCCCAACTACTTTGGCACGTGTTGCAGCCATGAAATTCTAAGTTAATTATTATTGACAAAAAAAAAGTTAATGAGTTTGAACATTAAATATCTCGTCTTTGTAGTGCATTCAATTGAATATGGGTTGAAAACGATTTGCAAATCATTGTATTCCATTTATATTTACATCTAACACAATTTCCCAACTCATATGGAAACGGGGTTTGTATTTACAATCCGGAGGGTGGGATGTGGAGGGGGTTAGGTTAGGTTGCTACCAGCATATAGCAGTCAACATACAAGTTTATCATCTGAGAACTAGACATTGAAACAGTTTAAGTTTCATTTTGTAGGATATGTACAGTGAGCAGTGAATATAGTGAGCTCAGAAAGCATAAGAACTGATCAACAGGGTTACACACATCTAAGTTGGAATTTTGACGTAGATGTTGTGGGATAATGAATATGTCGCATCCAATCGTGCCAGGATTTTAAGGTGTAAAACCAGTAGGGGTGAGCTGCAGAATTGGGATTGGTCCTTAATGAGCTATGATCAGTATTAGGAAAAATAACGTTATATTGTAAAGTCGGTACTACCATATTTGTCCGACTATACGGTGCATTACTTAAATCCTTTTTTTTTTTTTTATTCGATAGTGTGCCTTATAACCCCATATGCCTGATGTAAGTATTAATTCTGGTTGTGCTTACCGACCTCAAAGTAATTTTATTCGGTACTTGATGTCATGATAAGTGTGACCATTAGATGGCAGTCACACTTAAGAGATATATTGGGGCAAAAAGTATTTAGTCAGCCACCGATTGTGCAAGTTCTCCCTCTTAAAATGATGACAGAGGTCTGTAATTTTCATCATAGGTACACTTCAATTGTGAGAGACAGAATGGGGAAAAAAATCCAGGAATTCACATTGTAGGAATTTTAAATAATTTATTTGTAAATGATGGTGGAAAATAAGTATTTGGTCACTTCAAAACAAGGAAGATCTCTGTCTCTCACAGATCTGTAACTTCTTCTTTAAGAAGCTCTTCTGTCCTCCACTTGTTATCTGAACCTGTTTGAACTCGTTATCTGTATAAAAGACACCTGTCCACAGCCTCAAACAGTCAGACTCCAAACTCCAGTATGGCCAAGACCAAAGAGCTGTCGAAGGACACCAGGAAAATAATTGTAGAACTGCACCAGACTGGGAAGAGTGAATCTACAATAGACAAGCAACTTGGTGTGAAAAAATCAACTGTGGGAGCAATTATCAGAAACTGGAAGACATACAAGACCACTGATAATCTCCCTCGATCTGGGATCCACACAAGATCTCATCCTGTGGGGTCAAAATGATTATGAGAACGGTGAGCAAAAATCCCAGAACCACACGGGGGGACCTGGTGAATGACCTGCAGAGGGCTCGGACCAAAATAACAAAGGTTACCATCAGTAACACACTACGCCGACGGAATCAAATCCTGGAGTGCCAGACGTGTCGCCCTGCTTAAGCCAGTGCATGTCCAGGCCCGTCTGAAGTTTGCCAGAGAGCACATGGGAGAATATCATGTGGTCAGATGAAACCAAAATAGAACTTTTTGGTATAAACTCAACTCGTCGTGTTTGGGGGAAGAAGAATACTGAGTTACATCCCAAGAACACCATACGTACTGTGAAGCATGGGGGTGGAAACATCATGCTTTGGGGCTGTTTTTCTGCTAAGGGGACAGGACGATTGATCCGTGTTAAGGAAAGAATAAATGGGGCCATGTACCGTGAGATTTAGAGCCAAAACCTCCTTCCATCAGTGAGAGCTTTGAATGGTCGACCAAATACTTATTTTCCACCATAATTGACAAATAAATTCTTTAAAATTCCTACAATGTGAATTCCTGGATTTTTTTTTCACATTCTGTCTCTCACAGTTGAAGTGTAACAATGATGAAAATTACAGACCTCTGTCATCATTTTAAGTGGGAGATTCTGCACAATCGATAGCTGACTAAATACTTTTTGCCCCACTGTACATGTACACTGCAGTATGACACCTGTTCAGTGGATGTCAGAAAATGATCCATGTATGGTAAACGTTTACCTAAAGTGCTTTGCATGCGACCACCATTGTAGTCCGATAATGTAGTCAATAAGTTCCTCCTTTTTCTTTATCCTCTTGTTTTTGGGCATTCATCCTCTGCTGTTGCCATTTCTAATATAAAGTAGCATGCAGTTCTAACTTATACAGTTTCTGTCAGTAGACTCGCTATGAAAAGGCCAAAAATTATTGGTACTACAAAGATGACGGTGAGAAAACGCTGTCGAAGTGGACCGCCCACAAAGAGACATCAGAAAGCGACTTGAAGATGATCGGTTAAATATAATATATACACCATTATGTAAACCATAACAAAGTGTTTGAAATGTAAGAAAACAATCCTTACCGTGTAGTGGGTTTGCATAATTCTCCCACGGAATTTCCGTTCTTTTTAGAGAGGTTTGGTCTAAGGGTTTTTTTACTGAACACATTTCCAGTGTGCGTTTGTTTGTTGCACATCAAGCCGCAGATGAGGAGATGCGGTTTAAACAAACATGTGAATGACATTAAAACAGTTAGCTCCATCTTTTGACACTCCGACTTCGATTCCTGTCTTCACAAGCTACATTATTTGTCTGAAAGTAGACCTGAATAGACCCACTCATTTGCAGTGCACCTTGTAATCCGGTGCGGCCTATGGTCCGAAAAATACCGTAACTTTGTTTTTCTAGTAACAAGTAATGTAATTACTTTATGTACGTTACAACGCCGTTACCTTTGATGCAGACAAAACAACTTCAGCAATTTGACTTCGCGAAGTAGCTCTTTCCGAGTGCCAGCGGTAACCACCATACACACACACACACACACACACACGGGCGATGGCTCAACTACTACTGCCACTACTCCAAGGGAATAGTCAATATTTAGTATAATAACAATCATCAACAACAATAAACCTACAATACCGCATTTGTAGACAAGGAGAGACATAGCCATTGACGCACTTTCAATCACTTCATTAATTCTCAGTGAAAACAATCCACAGGCGCTGCAGTCACAATCCCCTTTAAGTCCGTAGACTACCAATGCTGAGCTAAAACAGTCAGTGAGAGCGCCCTCGTTGACATTAAACTTCACTTGGCAACAGGCAACGCTTTTTAAAGGATCACACTCACACACCCTTCTCTCATTGAACGTCTCCCAACTGCATACACCAGATATTGTTATGTGTTTGGCTATTCTGCTGCCTCTTTTTTGTCTTTCTTTGTAGGTTTCGGGGGACGGCATGGCGAAGTTGGTAGAGTGGCTGTGCCAGCAATCTGAGGGTTACTGGTTCAATCCCCACCTTCTACTATCCCAGTCACGTCCGTTGTGTCCTTGGGCAAGACACTTCACCCTTGCTCCTGATGGGTCCTGGTGAGCGCCTTACATGGCAGCTCCCACCGTCAGTGGGAGCTGCCATGTGGAATGGGCGAATGTGGAATGGGCGAATGTGGAAATACTGTCGAAGCGCTTTGGGCTCCTTACCCGAAAAGCGCTATACAAGTACAACCCATTTACCATTTACCATTTACCATTTGGAGTTCCAGTGCGGAGCCACCCACACACACCTGGTGCCAATTTGCTTCTAGCCTACTTCAGCCTCCTTGCCAGTCGTCTCAGTGCCAGTTGATTGTAGATATTTGACTGACCTCCAAGGACTTCTACCACTTGCTTGGCATTTCCTGTTGAAGATCATTTTTCTTTGTTGTTTTCCTCACACTGATCTGTCCAGTGGCTCTTTTCCGATACTGTTTTTTTGTATCTTCCTCACTCCTTCTGAGTGTGTCTTTTGTTTCTCTTCTCCTTTTTTGAGTGTGCTATTGTTATTTTTCCACTTCTCAAGAGCGCTTTTTTTTTAAACATTGTTATTTTTGCTGACTCTGGTTTGGGATTGTACTAAGGCTTAGTCGAGGTCCTAACAAATCAATTTGCCAATATGGACCCCGTAGAATAAGAACACTTTCACTAGGCGCTCAAGGGTTTTGGACAGGCTATCGGCAATCACGACCAGCTGCTGCGTGATATGAGAGCCGCCATTCAGGCTTCGTTCACCAGTAGAGGGTCTATCGATCAGCGCTTGGATCAAGCTACAGCTACAACTACTCCAGGAGTTGTTGGTTCAGAGAAAGAGACGATCATGTCCTCACCAGCAGCAACTCGTTCCTCACCGGAACCCAACATTTCTAACCCTTCCCGTTTTTCCAATTAGTCAAGGTCATGTGAGCAATTCCTTCATCAGTGTGTGTTAGTATTCCGCCTGCAGCCTATTTCTTATTCTTCTTACCAAGCAAAAATAGCTTTTATTAGGAGCTTGTTGTCTGACAAAGTCGCCGCCTAGGCGATTGCAGCTCGTAAGACTTTACCTGCTGTGCGCACCTCACTGCCTTTTCTTATAGGTGAGATGAAGAACATTTTTGATTATCCTTTTGAAGGCAGGAAAGCAGCCAGCTGCCTGCTGGACTTTGAACAGGAAAAGCTCTCTGTGGCTGCATACACTATTGACTTCCTGCATCCTTACGGCACAGAGTGGATTTGGTGGCTGAACACGATGTACTATTTTTACAAGCAAACTGCTACATCAAAAATGAACTTGCTGTCCATGACAAAAATGGCACACTTGGCGAACTCATTGACCTGGCCATTCACCTGGACGACAGACTGCACAAATGTGATTGAGAAGACACCGAGGAAGATAAACGATACCACATGTTTTCGCCTTTGGGGGCTATATCGACGTTGGCAAGAGTCGACCATGTCATCATTCCTGCCCAGACCGCCACTCTCCAGCAAAGGACGGTTACGGAAGAACAGATGCAACTAGGACGACAGCTTTCCACGTCCGAGCGATTCCGATGAAGGAAACTTTCTCCGCTGCCGTTATTGTAGAAGCCCAGACAGTCCATCCTATTTTTTATTCTGCTGTGCCAGTCGACGCCCGTGGTGTTGGACCTTACGTGTAATCTAATTTCTAACAAACTCAATTTTCCAAGTATACGAATTGCATAAAGTCATCAGCCGAGTGGGTGAAGCTACGAGGAGAAGGTCCTTGTTGGGCTAGTAATGCTTCTGTATTAAACAAATATTTAGTGTCATTTCTATTGTGATGGATGATATTGGAGTAATAATTAGTTTTAGCCAGTGAAAGGCAAGTTATTTGGAAAATGTAGTAAACTAAGCTACAAGTTACTCTCGATTAAGTTTAGCCAAGCGACTGGGTAAACTACCCCCAGAGAACCTTAGCAAGCTACACGGCTACTGTCACGTGGAGGTGGTGACGAACCCCAAGATGCAGAGATGACAGGCTTGGAAAATGAAAACATGGTTTTAATGTTAAAAAAAAAGGCAACTAAAACACCAACCAGAAACCAGGAAACAGCAAACAGGGACAGGAGTCGGGATCCAGGGAATAGCTCTAAGCTCCCCCAAAAAAAGGCAGTCCACAGCAAACAGCAAACAATATTCCAGCACTCACTGGAGGGCAAGGCAGGTTTAAATAATGCCTCTGATTAGTGCTCAGGCAGCAGGTGAGCGGGTGAACACTAATTAGAAGCAGGTGGAAATAATTAGTAACCATGGTAACCAAAACAAACAAGGGTGCACAAAAACAAATGCTCAGTTTGATTGTTTTTTCATAAACACAAACAAGAAAAAAATCCCTGTCTGGCTTTTTATCCTTTCTTTTAAATAATTGTTGCTCCCTTAACCAACATTGCTAGTCACCTACAACGAGCTGATTATTTAAAATTACAATAAAAAATTTAAAAAAAAAATCTATATATATATATATATATATATATATATATATATATATATATATATATTGTGTTTTTTGTCCCTCATAAGTATACTGAACGAGAAGCAAAATACAATTCATAAAAAAGTGTAGTTCCCTCATATAACAGAGAAAAATGCCCCAAAAGCTTTCGTGACGGGGATGGTGCTTTTTGAGCCCTTTACCACTAATCAGCCTGTGTGGGTTCTAACGCCTGCTGGGTGGTGATGAATATAAATTATTTTATGAAATTGTATTTAATATTTTTTTTGTCTGGATTTTTTTTTTAATTCTGCTTCGACGCTAAATGTTTTTTCCAAAATTACTTAGTTTAATTGGATGATAAATCAGGTAACAGAATAATTGGAGCTCTTTGACAGTCACATATATAAACGCTTTAACATATTTTTGATTTACAAGAAGCATCATCAAAGTCATAATTTTTCCTTTAGACTTATTTTGCAGGATTTCTTAATTCATTTTACATTTATACTTGATCTTGATTTGTAACCTCTGCAAACATATGGCTGCTGCCTCAAGGTGGGTCTTAAAGCTCTGACTGTTACTCAAGCACTGCTGTAAATCCGATTACCTCACTTTAAACACAGAAATAAGGCATCAGTTTAATTCTTGGGTTTACAGCAAAACAAGATTGTCCGCTACGCTCATAATCATATTAGAGTGTGCTAAATTGTAATTATGTTATGTAATCATATTATACCCTGCATGTTTATAGCTAGCTCCAAACACATGCACTTTTATTGTTTTTATAATTGAATATGTTGTTCTGTCAGCTTCAGTCAGTGTGTGATTAAAGTAGTTTGATTTCCCCATCTGTATAGTCACATAATAAGCATTTCAGTAAATATAATGTGCTTATTTGATTTGGACTTATTTTAAGGCTGGAAGGAGGAAGTACCTCTTACTGTACAATAGTTCTCGCTCTTACATTAAATCAGCAATATTGGCGTGGCTGTGATGATCTGTCACTTCATTTATTTTGGTTTTCCTTATTTTTGTATTTTCTTCCTGTCAGTGCTCTTATTTTGTTAAATTTCCTGTTTGTTCCAAGGAACACTGTTTTCTCCTCACTTGCCGTTGATTGGCAGCCGGTCCACACGAGCTGCCAATCAACATATACCTATTTATGTTTTCACTCGAGCACTCCTCAGGGCTCAAAGATAATTATCTGTTTGGAATTTATGTTTGCAAGACTGCTTCATGTTTTTGTTTGATGATCATTGCTTAGTATTACCGCCGGGTCAAACTCCTGACGTCACAAGTGACACTCCCCCTGTCATCATTTTCAAAATGGAGGAGGCTGATTTCAATACCGGTACTTTGAAATAGCATAAAGAGAAGAAAATTAAGAGCTATTCAGTAGGATTTAAGGTCCAAGCTTACACCACACTCAATTTTTTATTGCATACCTTTGGTAAGTGCCAGAGTGAGAAGAGGTTTTAAAATAATTAGTGCATGCTTACTTTTACTGCATGCCTTTGGTAAGCACAGGAGTGAGAAGAGGTTTTAAATTAATTATCGCCCCGGCAGCAATTCAAGGAAATACGGTGTGCTACAACATATAGAAATATATTTTACATTTGCATAAAATACAGAAGTCTCCTCATGCTGCTGTAAGAATTGTGTCCAGCATGCACCAATGCAGATTCCCAAGTTTGAAGCACGTTCTATATTTACTGAAAGACAAAGGTGAAGGCAGAAAGACCCACATTTACAAAGCCAATTGAAGGCCTGACAAATATGATATGGGTGTGGTAAAACAGAACACTATTTCCTAAAATCTGCTTAAAATTTAAAAAAATGGTAGAATATTATGTCACACTTCATAACTTCAATCACACATTGTGGCAGGTAGTGTTTTATTTTCAATCCATCATGGTGTTTGAAAATAACATCCCAAACACCTTTTTCATTGTCTAAATATTACATTTACTTACATTACAAATAATTGCAGACTTATACAATGGTACCTCGCTCTTTACTAATAACCCTTTTTGCCCATATTTGCTGTACAGATTTACTTTACAAAAGAGAAGTATGGGATATTTCTCTTCTTGCCTTATTTTAATAAATGGATTTATATTCATGTTTGGCGCAGCCAGACCGGAGCAGGAGGGGATAGAAAGAAGAAAAAAAGGAAGACAAAAGGTAAATTGCGGGGACAAAAAGGGAATAGGACAGAGAGACAACAACAACAACAGAACAACATCAGTTGATACGAAAAGTAATAGCAAGTAATAGCAAATAAGCAGTTGGTGAAGTAAATATTTATAACACATAAATGACAATGAACGTTATTGCACTTCAAATGCAGCAAAACAAATACCAATAGACATAGCACTATTGATCATTAATAAAAACAACAATAACCAGTATTATCAACAATAACATTTTCTTCAAACGCAACAATACATGTAATAATAACTTGAAATACAAAAGAAAGCAGATAAATGGAGGGGTAAAAAGAGAAGCAAACTTTATTACCCTTGTAGATTGTTATAATAACAATAGGTTAAGATTTGTCAGTGTGACCAAATCTGCTCGGTCAAAAGTATAAATACAGCAATGTTAACATTTGGTTACATGTCCCTTGGCAAGTTTCACTGCAATAAGGCGCTTTTGGTAGCCTTTCACAACCCTCAGGCAAGCTTCTGGTTGAATTTTTCACCACTCCTCTTGACAAAATTGGTACAGTTCAGCTAAATTTGTTGGTTTTCTGACATGGACTTGTTTCCATAATCAGCACCCATGGCAACAAGGTTGCTGAAACAGAAATAAGTGAATACAAAACTTAAAGAAGACATGATCCGGGCAGCGGATCATCACAAGGTGAACATTTTAGATTACTCTTGCTGAAGACTTTTGTTGGCGAATGCTGCGATGAGTGGAGGAGAAAGAACCACACGCTGGTTCCCTTTAAAGGAGACCTAACTTTAAAGAGGAATTGCACTTCTTTGAGATAAAAACACACATATTGATCTTTTTTGTGCGTTCAAAATAGTAAAAATCTGCTAGCAAGATATGCAGGTAGTGGGGGAGTCATCTATTATGCTAAAAATGTCCAAGAACTTACAACAATGCTCAATGTACATGCTGTGACACAATACGAAGGTCCTGAGTAGTCCTGGGTTCAATCCCGGGCTCAGGATCTTTCTGTGTGGAGTTTGCATGTTCTCCCCGTGAATGCGTGGGTTCCCTCCGGGTACTCCTGCTTCCTCCCACTTCCAAAGACATGCACCTGGGGATAGGTTGATCGGCAACACTAAATTGGCCCTAGTGTGTGAATGTGAGTGTGAATGTTGTCTGTCTATCTGTGTTGGCCCTGCGATGAGGTGGCGACTTGTCCAGGGTGTACCCGCCTTCCACCCAAATGCAGCTTAGATAGGCTCTAGCACTCCCTGCGACCCCCAAAAGGGACAAGCGGTAGAAAATGGATGGATGGATGGATGGATGGACTTAATCAACCAAGCTGTACGACATTGTTATTCTTAGAGCTAATACTAAGGATTTACTTTTAATAAAACTGAGTGAGAGGTAAGCTAGATAAGGAGCTCCTGCTGAATCGCTTCTAAGTTAGGAAACGTTAATGCTTGATAATATATCATGCCTATCACTTATCAACATTGAAATTAAATTCAGACCTAAAGACATCGCTAAGAAGGTGGTTACATGATTAACTGCATGTGGACGACTTTCCCTGTCGCCGCTCTGGTTCCACTGACCACCCAGGAAGGACATCGCTTTTGCACAAGGTTTGACTCTTTATTTTTCAAAAAAGCCTTTCTGAGGTTTGGATCGCTCTTTCAGCTCCTCTCCGCTGCTCGCTCCTCGGTCGCTCTTTCAGCCGGCCGCGTCATCGTCCCTTGTGCGCTGTTCTCTCTCTCTTTCGCTGCTGCCGCTCTTTGTCCGTTCTTGCAGGCTCTCCAACTTCTTCCGCCCCGATCTCTCCTCCTTCACGCCTTTTATGCAGCATCAAGAGAAATGTTAATAGTTTCCTGAGTGTGAGCCACGCACCCGAATTAGATTGCGGCGGCGTCGCTCACAGCACGCCTCTCCTCTCCTCTCCGCTCTGCCGCATTCTCCGCCTCCTTGCCATCTTGGGCAGGGGTGCAGCGTGCCCTTCCCCGCCGTCGACTGCACCTCCCCACATACCTACATCGCCAGACGCAAGCCGGAACTCCAACCGGCTAGGCCAAATCCTCCTTCCCTCTTTTGAAGCGGCGATAAGTGAAGACTGCCACCTGTCTTCTCTTCGTTTTCTTCCTTCCTTTCGTCTTTGTCCTCTGGTGGTGAAGTAGCATCCTCACCCTATAATGACGTTGTGTGGTCCTCTTCAGTTGGCAAGTCAGCTACAACCATTTCTTTGCCTTTTTCTTCACCCTTTTTGTTGTCTTTTTCATCGTCATCATCATCTTCTTCAACTTCTTCAACATAAACTTTTTCTTCTTCTTCTTCAACATAAACTTCTTATTATTATTATTCAACATAAACTTCTTGTCATCTCATCCTCTCCTCTTCCTTCTTTCTTTCCTTCTCTTCCTCCACCAGTCTCCTCTTCTCCTTGGCTAACCGTTCTAGCTCCTTTTCTCTTCTCACTCTTTCTTCCTCCTCCTCTTTCATCTTTTCTTAATTCCTTTTTCTCTCTTCTTCCACCAGCCTCCTCTTTTCTTCTGCGAGTCGTTCCAGTTCTTCTTCCCTTCTCATCCTCTCCTCTTCCATTGTTCTCGCTTTCTCTTCATGCCTTCTCCTCTCTTCCCTTTCCCGTCTCTTTTTCTGTGCTTGTCTTTCCCGCTCTTCTACCGAGGCGAGCTCGTCCTCGCTCTCTTTGGCAGATAACTCGCCCTGCTGGTCTGCAGACACCACTGAAGTCAACCCAGCCCCGCCTTCCAGGTGGAACGCTTCAGCCAAGACTTCACTGGCGTCCTCTTTGACTTCTTCTTTGGGGGGGGGGGGCACTCGCCGCCTCCCCCCACCTTGTGCACCAGCGCCTGCATGAGTTGGCAATTTTGCCGGCTGCTTACTGCGAGCTGTGTGAGAGCGCTCACGATAGCCCACAGGGGATCATCCTCCCCCGCCTCCGGTGGTCCAGCCGGGTTGGGCGCCATTTGTGGACGACTTTCCCTGTCGCCGCTCGGGTTCCACTGACCACCCAAGAAGGACATCGCTTTTGCACAAGGTTTGACTCTTTATTTTTCAATAAAGCATTTCTGCAGGTCGAATCGCTCTTTCAGCTCCTCTCCACTGCTCGCTCCTCGGTCGCTCTTTCAGCCAGCCGCGTCGTCGTCTCTTGTGCGCTGTTCTCTCTCTCATTCGCTGCTGCCACAGTTTGTCCGTTCTTGCAGGCTCTCCAACTCCTTCCACCCCGATCTCCCCTCCTTCTCCCCTTTTATGCAGCATCAGGAGAAATGTTAATAGTTTCCTGGTGTGTGAGCCATGCACCTGAATTAGATTGCGGCGGCGTCGCTCTTGGCACGCCCCACCTTTCCGCTCCGCCGCATTCACCGCTTCCTAGCCGCCATCTTGGGCAGGGCCGCAGCGTGCCCTTCCACCCCGTCGGCCCATCGGCTGCGCCTCCACACACTGCACTTTTTTTTATTTTTTATAAACCTTTATTTATAAATTTCAACATTTACAAACAGATGAAAATAATAATCAAAGTAAGTACAAAACAGTACAAAAAGGTATAAAAAACGTACAAAACAGCGCCAGGGGGTTGTAAATTCAAAGTAACTAAAGTAGAATGCAAAAAATATATATTTATATCAAATAAACAAAGTGCAAAGCCATAGTATCAATCAATCTCAGTAAATTACTTAAATTTGGAACACACCATCATCATTTTCACAGCTTTTTGCTTGTTAGAGGTAGAGTGTTTTAATGTAGAGTTCTAAATCTTTTTTAAATGCACAAAAAACAGGTCGGGTATTGAGAAGCTTACATTTGTGAATATAAAACTTAGCCAATAGTATAATGAGGTTGCAAAAGTAAAATTAATTAAAGAAAACTTTTTTTCAATACGGTGTAAAACCAAATATATAATATTTAATATATATTATTGTTTTAGTTGCTTAAGAGAATTCCTGGCTCGGAATTTGTTCATTGCAATGTTTATGTTTTTGTGCATTACTTGTGGCCGTCATCATTAAATGAACATGTTACTCATCAGTTACTCAGTACTTGAGTAGTTTTTTCACAACATACTTTTTACTTTTACTCTAGTAAATATTTGGGTGACTACTCCTTACTTATACTTAAATAATAAATCTCTAAAGTAACAGTACTCTTACTTGAGTACAATTTCTGGCTACTCTACCCACCTCTGATTATAGCTAATAGTAGTAAATAACCAGATAGCGTAATCTTGTTAATATTATATAATTATTTATAATAACGGCAGAGGGAATCACAACAACTACAGTTTCAGCACATTTGTATATGTTATAAAAATATTTTTTTCTTAAATGATCATCTAGACTGTTATATACGTGTTTTGTGTCATTTCATTTTGCTGTGTTGTTGTCCACGTCCTCTTTCTTGATTATTCTGCACAGCAAAAAACCAACAACCAAAAAACAGAAACGTTAAACACAAGATCACAATAATCAATAATAGAAGTAAACATTTTCAAATAGCATGCAAATGCACACAAAAAACAGCAACAACTAATATCTTTACATTGATGCACATATTTACAATACTTAATTATTCCCGCCACACGTTAATAGAGAATAACTAGCTCCATCCATCCATTCATTTTCTACCGCTTATTCCCTTTTGGGGTCGCAGGGGGCGCCGGCGCCTAAATTAGGTCTAAAAAATTAAATTAAAAGAGGTCTGGCTTTACTTCCAAATGTTAAAAAAAAAAAGCTGTCTACAATGGGTGGATATATATATGGCACTCCCTCGGGGTAAAGAGAGGGGTAGAGCACGGCGTACGGTAGTCAAGGTCTGGTATTTTAACACAAATTTATATCACTACTGACATCCTAGCTTGATATGTCTGCTTTTAGCTGTTTTAAATGAATGAATAAAGCTATACTTAAAGTCGCTCTTTCCGATGCAGCTGCCGAATCGAGACACAGCTAAAGTTTAAAAAGAGCTTAAGTGCTAAAAAAAAACTATTTGAATGCGTTGTAATGTTGAGATTTGTGAATACGCCTCGCTCGCTGTCACCGGGATCTGTGCGTAATGAGGAACTGTTGTGTTGTTACTATCAATCAATCAATCAATCAATGTTTATTTATACTGCCCAAATTACAAGTGTCTCAAAGGGCTGCACAAGTCACAATGACAAAGCCCACATAAGGGCAAGAAAAAACTCACCCCAGTGCGACGTCAGTGACAATGACTATGAGAAACCTTGGAGAGGACCGCATATGTGGGCAACCCCCCCCCCACCCCCCACCCCCCCACCCACACACTCTAGGGGAGACCGAAAGCAATGGATGTCAAACGGGTCTAACATGATATTGTGAAAGTCCAGTCCATAGTGGCTCCAACAAAACAGTGAGAGTCCAGTCCATACTAGATCCAATATAGTAGCGAGAGTCCTGTCCATAGTGGAGCCAGCAGGAAACCATCCCAAGTGGAGACGGATCAGCAGCGCAGAGACGTCCCCAACCGATATACAGGCGAGCGGTCCATCCTGAGTCCCAAGTCTGGACAGCCAGTACTTCAGCCATGGCCACCGTACCTGTGACCCCCCCCCCACACACACACACACAAGGGAGAGAGGGGCAGAGGAAAAAAAGAAAAGAAACAGCAGATCAACTGGTCTAAAAAGGGAGTCTATTTAAAGGCTAGAGTATACAAATTAGTTTTAAGATGGGACTTAAATGCTTCTACTGAGGTAGCATCTTTAACTGTTACCGGGAGGGCATTCCAGAGTACTGGAGCCCGAACAGAAACATTCTATAGCCTGCAGACTTTTTTTGGGCTCTGGGAATCACTAATAAGCCGGAGTTCTTTGAACGCAGATTTCCTGCCAGAGACATATGGTACAATACAATCGGCAAGATAGGATGGAGCTAGACTGTGTAGTATTTTATACGTAAGTAGTAAAACCTTAAAGTCACATCTTAAGTGCACAGGAAGCCAGTGCAGGTGAGCCAGTACAGGCGTAATGTGATCAAACTTTCTTGTTCTTGTCAAAAGTCTAGCAACCGCATTTTGTACCAACTGTAATCTTTTAATGCTAGACATGGGGAGACCCGAAAATAATATGTTACAGTAATCGAGACGAGACGTAACATATTAACTCATGGATAATGATCTCAGCGTTGCTAGTGGACAAAATGGAACGTATTTTAGCGATATTACGAAGATGAAAGAAGGCCGTTTTAGTAACACTCTTAATGTGTGACTCTAACGAGAGCAATGGATTTTAAAAAGAGCATCTGATCCTGCATTACAAACAAGATGTTATTTGTACTTTGCAACAAACATAGTCTGCATTGATTTAGCACCAAAAACAAGGCACAAGTAGCCACTATGGAACCGAGCTTCTCTACCCATTGCTACTTGGGTTGTATGGTATACTGGTATTAATATTGTACCGCTATACTAATAAATAATTTTCGGTACTATAGCGTCTCTGAAACGTACCGGTGCAATGTGTCATGTGGTGACATTGCTGGTTTACGAGCATGTTCGGCAGCACATAATCACGGAGTACTTACAAGCAGACACAGTGTGTAGACAGAAAAGGGAGAACGGACACCATCCATCCATCCGTTTTCTACTGCTTATTCCCTTTGGGAATAAGCCTATCTCAGCTACAATCGGGCGGAAGGCATGTACACCCTGGACAAGTCGGAGAACGGACATATTTTGGCTTAAAACCTAACGATAAAGGTGAAGTTAGGAAGAGGTGCTTTAAACATGGCTCGCAAGCTAGCGGCTAACGTCCATGTGCCGTCAGCAGTGTTTTAGCTACTTCTAAATCACTAATCCTTGCCTCCATGGCGACAAATAAAGTGAATTTCTTACAAGTATCATCCCTGCAGGACAAAGAATAGCTAAACATGCTTCGCTACATACCATAGCTAACCGGCGTCAAAATGTTAACAAACGCAAGGTGGATCTACGCCTAACATCCACTGTAATGATATCAAGTACAGGCACGTATCTAGTGGATATTACTATGATTACGTCAATATCTTCTTTTGTTTTTTTAACATGTATATTATGTTTACAAACTCAAGAAATATCACCGATGTATGATCCTGTAACTACTTGGTGACGGATTGATACCCACATTTGTGGTATCATCCAAAACTAATGTAAAGTATCAAACAACAGAAGAATAAGTGAATATTACATTTGAACAGAAGTGTAGATAGAACATGTTAAAAGAGAAAGTAAGCAGATATTAACAGTAAATGAACAAGTAGATTATTAATTTATTTTCTACCAATTGTCCTAAATTATGTTGACAAAATAATAGAATAATAAATGACACGGTATATTACTGCATATGTCAGCAGACTAATTAGGAGTCTTTGTTTGTTTACTTACTACTAAAAGACAAGTTGTCTTGTACCTTCACTATTTTATTTAAGGACATAACTGCAATAATAAACATATATGTAATGTACCCCTAAGATTATTTGTTAAAATAAAGCAGTTTTTGTTTTCCCCTTTTTTTTAGAAAAGTACCGAAAAGAACCAAAATAATTTTAGTACAGGTACCAAAATATTGGTATCGTTACAACACTAATCCCTATTAAAGATGACTCTTTTACAGTATGTCCCAAAAAGGACAGTGTAATCACCTGACAGTGTGACAGTTAAAAGACCGGGCAGAATGTTTTTGTTATTTTTTAATAGCATCTTTGTTTAGTTTCAGAAACTGGTTTGTGAAGGAATGCAACAGACAGCATTTATTACGCCTGATTAAAACAGGTGTCACAATTTATATTGCCTTTCAGCATCATACTGTATCTTTAGCGCCCCCTGTTTTGCATCCAAAGACATGTCTTAAAATCAGCTTCTCTCCTCCAATGAGCCAGAAAAGGAATACAAGCAGCATTTCCGGCACTTGTACAGTGTGGAGAGATTTCCTAGTCCATCGTAATGTGATGAGGACCCTCAGGCGGTCCGGGTCGGTGCCCTGAGTCCGCCAAAAGCATGTCAGCCACGGCCGTAGAAACACGCTGATCTACAGTATCACCCTTGGCGAGGAGCTGGTGTGTTCCACTCCAAGTATTGGCCTTAACAGCGAGTACAACACATCCTGTCCAACAACAAGTAGACCGCATTTTAAAACTACATACACTGATATTGAATAATACATTCGGAACCGCATTACTGTTATTTTATGGATACCTTACCATTTGAGGTTATATTGTGGAAAGGTTATATGTAGACGCAAGGGGCATTCTGCCACCCAATTCAGAAGATAGATTTGTTTTTCTCTCGAATAAGTATACTATATTACATATAGAGCAATGAGTCAACTAGGAAATCTTAACCTTTTTATAATGTTTTCTAGTAGTTTTCTTGGTCTGTGTCTGACTTCCGGGCTGCCGTTGAAATATGTATTTTTTTCATAGGTCTGTTCTTGAAAAAGTATGTAAGTTGAGCTCCGCTACTTGGATATGTTGTTTTGAGCAATAAATGACCTCACAGAGCCACCATTGTTGTGGGGCCATAGAGCGCACCTGTATTTAAGCGGCACCAAAAATAAAAAAATATTTTTACTTGGGCTGTCAAAGTTAACACAATGAGTTCTAACAACGGCACTCATTTTTTTAACACACACAGGTCTTTTTTGACCCTCGAGCATTTCCGTAGTTGGGGGAACCTGGCTGAGTTTACTTGTTACTGATGAGCCACAAGCGGTACAATAGCGGGCAGAAATGGACAAAGAAAAGGAAGGGTACATTATGGAAATATCAGGTTTAAAGCCATGGTAAGGCGCTATCATCTTGTCTAAGAACATAGATTTCTGTTTAAGTCACACTTGACTAGCTGCACTAGAGCGAGTTCGGTCACAGTCACAGAGCCTGCTAGTCTGGGTGAGGAGTCAGTTAAATTAGAACTAGCCAGCGCCCGGCTGGATAATCCCTCCACACATAGCAATTCTCTTAGAATAATACACAACTCACATAATGTTTTTTTCTGCTATGACTGTGTCAAGAGTGGGACATGCGTTCTACTGAGGTGGCAAATTATCTTTTTAAGTGCACTACACATAAACGTAAAATTATTGATATTGCTACTACGGATAATTTGATTAAAAACTCCTTAAAACAGCCCAATACCTATAATATGGGCTTTTTAAACATAAGATAGTTGTCTCCCAAAACGTTGTTAGTTAATGAAGTCATCAGAGACAACAATCGTCATCGGTCTCAGCGAAACCTGGCTTAAACCAGATGACTTTTTGCGCTAAATGAGGCATCTCCTCCTAACTATACGTATGCGCATATTGCCGGTCCCTTTAAAAGGGGTGGGGGGGTCGCACTAATATACAACGAAAACTTTAGCCTTAGTCCTAACATAAATGATAAATATAAATTGTTTGAGGTGCTTACTATAAGATCTGTCACACCGCTGCCTCTATACCTGGCTGTTAGCTCCCGCCCCCAGGGCCCTATTTGGACTTTATCAAAGAATTCTCAGAGTTTGTTGCTGATCTAGTGATGCACGCTGATAATATAATTATAATGGTGAATATAATATCCACATGAATACCCCATCGGAACCACCATGCGTAGCGCTCCAGACTATAATTGATAGCTGTGGTCTCACACAAATAATAAATGAACCCACACATCGCAACGGTAATACGATAGACCTAGTGCTTGTCAGGGGTATCACCGTTTCCAAAGTTACGATACTCCCGTTTATTAAAGTATTGTCCGATCATTACCTTATAAAATTTGAGGTTCAGACGCATGTTCGTCAAACTAATAATAATAATAACTGCTATAGCAGCTGCAACATTAATATGGCCACAACGACAACTCTTGCTGACCTACTGCCCTCGGTAATGGCACCATTCCCAAAGTGTGTGGGCTCTATTGATAACCTCACTAACAAGTTTAACGACGCCCTGAGCGAAACCATTGATAGTATAGCACCGCTGAATTTTAAAAAAGGCTCAAAAAAGGTTTACCCATGGTTTACAGAAGAAACTAATGCTCAGAAATGATTATGTAGAAAGCTGGAACGCAAATGGCGCACGACTAAACTTGAGGTGCACCATCAAGCATGGAGTGATGGTTTAATGATTTATAAACGCATGCTTACCTTAGCTAAAGCTAAATATTACTCAAATTTCATCCACCTTAATAAAGACGATCCTACATTTTTATTTAGTACGGTAGCATCGCTAACCCAACAATGGTCTCCTTCCTGTAGCTCCACCCACTCAGCAGATGACTTTATGCAATTGTTTAATAAGAAAAATTTAAGTCATTAGAAAGGAGATTAAAGACAATGCGTCCCAGCTACAACGGGGTTCTATTAACACTGACACGATTGTATATATGGCGGATACTGCCCTCCAAAATTGTTTTTTTCGTTTTGAGGAAATAACATTAGAGGAATTGTTACAACGTGTAAATGGAATAAAACAAACAACATGTTTACTTAACCCACTTCCTGGGAAACTTATCAAGTAGCTCTTTGTATTATTAGGTCCATCAGTGCTAAATATTATAAACGTATCACTTTCCTCTGGCACTGTTCCCCTAGCATTCAAAAAAGCGGTTATTCATCCTCTCCTTAAAAGACCTAACCTCGATCCTGACCTCATGGTGTTTCACCTTCCCTTTATTTCAAAAATCCTCGAAAAAATTGTTGCAGAGCAGCTAAATGAACACTTAGCGTCTAACAATCCATGTAAAACCTTTCAATCCGGTTTCAGGGTAAATCACTCTACGGAGACAGCCCTCGCAATAATGACTAATGATCTATTGCTATCAATGGATTCTGATGTGCCATCTATATTGCTGCTTCTCGATCTTAGCGCTGCTTTTGATACCGTCGATCGTAATATTTTATTAGAGCGTATTAAAACACGAATTGGTATGTCAGACTTAGCCCTGTCTTGGTTTAACTCTTATCTTACTGACAGGATGCAGTGCGTCTCCCATAACAATGTGACCTCGGACTATGTTAAGGTAACGTGTGGAGTTCCCCAGGGTTCGGTCCTTGGCCCTGCACTCTTCAGCATCTACATGCTGCCGCTAGGTGACATCATACGCAAATACGGTGTTAGCTTTCACTGTTATGCTAATGACACCCAACTCTACATGCCCCCTAAAGCTGACAAACACGCCGGATTGTAGTCAGCTGGAGGTGTGTCTTGATGAAATCAAACAATGGATGTCCGCTAATTTTTTGCAACTCAACGCCAAAAAAAGGGAAAGGCTTAATGTGTCTCTATGCATTTTAAAGCCAACAACACAATTATGTATTGTGCTGTATGCACTTTTATCCAAGCCACTGAATGCTTGCAAACAGCTTTGGTTGTTGTTTGACATTCCCTTGCTCAGCTGAATCTAGTCTTCCATGCTGATAAAACCAAACTGAAGGTGTTTTCCAACTCAAATAAGGTGCCTCATTGGATCCCGCCAGTGTCCTTAATGGAACATCATAGAAAAGTTTCATGTCTATAAATACAGTAAATACTTTGGGGTTTCGCAATCCCGACCTCGGGATCTTTCTGTGTGGAGTTTGCATGTCCTCCTCGTGAATGCGTGGGTTCCCTCCGGGTACTCCGGCTTCCTCCCACTTCCAAAGACATGCACCTGGGGATAGATTGATTGGCAATACTAAATTGGCCCTAGTGTGTGAATGTGAGTGTGAGTGTTGTCTGTCTATCTGTGTTGGCCCTGCGATGAGGTAGTGACTTGTCCAGAGTGTAAACTGCCTTCTGCCCGATTGTAGTTAAGATAGGCACCAGCGCCCCCCGCAACCCCAAAGGGAGTAAGTGGTAGGAAATGGATGGATGGAAGTGACTTTGGGGTTTCGATTAACCATTTCCTTAAAGGCCTACTGAAACCCACTACTACCCACCACGCAGTTTGATAGTTTATATACCAATGATGAAATATTAACATTGCAACACATGCCAATGCAGCCTTTTTAGTTTACTAAATTGCACTTTTAAATTTCCCGCCAAGTGTCGTGTTGAAAACGTCACGGTATGATGACGCGTGCGTTTGACGTCTCGGGTTGTAGCAGGCATTATTTTCCAGCCCGATCCAAGCTATAATTAGTCTGCTTTATTCGCATAATTAAACAGTATTCTGGAGATCTGTGTTGCTGAATCTTTTGCAATTTATTCAATTAAAAATGGAGAAGTAGAGGTAGAAAGATGGAGGTGGGAAGCTTTTAGCTTTTAGCCACACAAACACACCGTGTTTCCTTGTTCAAAATTCCAGAATGTGAAGCTTTAGTATGGATCAGAGCGGTCAAGCGAACATGGATCCCGACTACATGTCAACCGGCAGTTTTCGGTAAGAAAATTGTGGTAATAAGTCTGCTCTTACTGGAGATCAGCGGAGCTTTTGTCCTGCTGCAGCTGCCGTGACTTCCCTCAGAGACTCTGGCGTCAACACACCTGTCCCCACACCCCTCCGACTTTCAGGTACTACTTAACTCACTAAAACACTAGCAACACAATAGGCAGATAAGGGATTTTCCAGAATTATCCGAGTAAATGTGTCTAAAAACATCTGAATCGCTCCCACTTTTTAAACTTTTTTTTTTTGTAGTCCTTCACTCTAAATTTCCTCATCCACAAATCTTTCATCCTCGCTCAAATACATGGGGAAATTGTCGCTTTCTCGATCCAAATAGCTCTAGCTGCTGCTGGCTATGATTGTAAACAATGTTCAGATTTGAGGAGCCCCACAACCCGTGACGTCACGCGCACATCGTCTGCTACTTACGGTAAAGGCAAGGCTTTTCTATTAGCGACCAAAAGTTGCGGACTTTATCGTCGATGTTCTCTACTGAAACCTTTCATCAAAAATATAGCAATATCGCGAAATGATCAAGTATGACACATAGAATGGACCTGCCATCCCCGTTTAAATAAGAAAATCTCATTTCAGTAGGCCTTTAATTTCAAAACAAATGTTGAAAATCTGGTTAAAAATAAATAAATAAATATGTTTGGATTTTACTTTCGAAATAAGCTGTGCTTTTCTTTGCTAGCAAAAAAGTGCCTCTTCTCTGTTATTTTATTCTCTGTGTTTGATTATGGTGATCAGCTGTATGTCAATTTCTTTAGAAAGCTGACACTATATCATGTGTCACTGCCATTCATTAGTGACTGTAAAGTCAGTATCTTTGTGAGTTGTACTCTCGAGAAGGACAACTTGCTCTGTACACTCGAAGGTTGAATCATTGGTAGACTTTTATCTTGGGATAATAACTTCCTACCTTTGCTATTTCGTAGCACAAAGAAATATGAACGTGTATTGTCTTTATTCAAATGAACACCTGTTGCTTTCTGTCCATTATGCCCGAACATAAATGGGTAGAATGGCTTTTATGTTTTTGCACCTTATGCTTAGAAAATGTTTAAAAAAGTAATTTGCAATTGACTTCATTCATTTACTTGCACATTTTTGATTGTTTTAATTACAGATGCTCACCTTGTAGTTGCCATTGCAGCTGTGTCTTGTCTAAAGATTGTACTCACGTGAAAGATTCCTTCAGAAGGGATGAACACTCAAAGACCTTGACAAAATTGCATATCTTTATTCATTGTTACACACATGCAGGAATTGCATTTGTACCAGGAGAGTGCGTCTCTTGCCAGGGTATCGTCTCAAATTTGAAAGCAAGCTGCAACGAATCCTTCTTCTATCCATAGTAATGCTTACCAAATACCACCATGGCGTAAAGGTTTCTTACAGTTTGTACATCTATAATTATCAGTGGAAAAGTATAAGGACAATGAAAGGCCAAGCATGCTATACACACACACACACACACACACACACACACACGCATGCATGCACACACACACACACACGCACGCGCACACACCATGCAGGACCACACAAGACAAACGTTAAAGCATCAATGCAAATTAAGGGTGACTCATCCAGATGTCAATGCTATTGATACCAAGTATGTCATCAGTATATAAATGATTCCATCAATATTTTTAGTTTTATTGTTTTTATTATTCGAAAAAAAAAGTTTGGGTCGTTCTTGTTTTTGTTTACAAACTCAGGGAGTAAGTTTGTGGGTACAAAAATGCTTTGAGAACAAAACCCAAATGATTTACTATAAATGACAGCGAATTGTAGTTTCAGCAATGTATTTAAAAAATTGTATGTTGCTTTTAATACCAGAAATGTAATACATTTTCTGAAATAAAGCAATATCCATCCATCATCTTCCGCTTATCCGAGGTCGGGTCACGTGGGCAGCAGCCTAAGCAGGGAAGCCCAGACTTCCCTCTCCCCAGCCACTTCGTCTAGCTCTTCACGGGGGATTCCGAGGCGTTCCCAGGCCAGCCGGGAGACATAGTCTTCGTAACGTGTCCTGGGTCTTCCCCGTGGCCTCTTACCGGTTGGACGTGCCCTAAACACCTCCCTAGGGAGGCGTTCAGGTGGCATCCTGACCAGATGCCCGAGCCGCCTCATCTGGCTCCTCTCGATGTGGAGGAGCAGCGGCTTTACTTTGATCTCCTCCCGGATGGCAGAGCTTCTCACCCTATCTCTAAGGGAGAGCCCCGCCACCCGGCGGAGGAAACTCATTTCGGCCGCTTGTCCCCGTGATCTTATCCTTTCAGTCATGACCCAAAGCTCATGACCATAGGTGAAGGTGGGAACGTAGATCGACCGGTAAATTGAGAGCTTTGCCTTCCGGCTCAGCTCCTTCTTCACCACAACGGATCGGTACAACGTCCGCATTACTGAAGACGCCGCACCGATCCGCCTGTCGATCTCACGATACACTCTTCCCTCACAAGACTCTGAGGTACTTGAACTCCTCCACTTGGGGCAGGGTCTCCTCCCCAACCCGTAGAAGGCACTCCACCCTTTTCCGGGCGAGAACATTGGATTCGGACTTGGAGGTGCTGATTCTCATTCCGGTCACTTCACACTCGGCTGCGAACCGATCCAGTGAGAGCTGAAGATCCCGGCCGGATGAAGCCATCAGGACCACATCATCTGCAAAAACCAGAGACTAATCCCGCGGCCACCAAAACGGAAACCCTCAACGCCTTGACTGCGCCTAGAAATTCTGTCCATAAAAGTTATGAACAGAATCGGTGACAAAGGACAGCCTTGGCGGAGTCCAACCCTCACTGGAAATGTGTTCGACTTACTGCCGGCAATGTGGACCAAGTTCTGACACTGATTATACAGGGAGCGGAACGCCACAATAAGACAGTCCGGTACACCATACTCTCTGAGCACTCCCCACAGGACTTCCCGAGGGACACGGTCGAATGCATTCTCCAAGTCCACAAAGCACATGTAGACTGGTTGGGCAAACTCCCACGCACCCTCAAGGACCAATATTAACATCTATATTTATGAGATAAGCCTAAAAAAAAAAAAACTTATTGTGTTTACTTTAGGTAATTGCTATAAAACATTTTCAGTTATTTATATATTGTAGAGCAGGGGTCACCAACGCGGTGCCCACGGGCACCAGGTAGCCCGTAAGGACCAGATGAGTAGCCCGCTGGCCTGTTCTAAAAATAGCTCAAATAGCAGCACTTACCAGTGAGCTGCCTCTATTTTTTAAATTGTCTTTATTTACTAGCAGGCTGGTCTCGCTTTGCTCGTCATTTTTAATTCTAAGAGAGACAAAACTCAAATAGAATTTGAAAATCCAAGAAAATATATCAAAGACTTGGTCTTCACTTGTTTAAATAAATTCATTTATTTTTTTACTTTGCTTCTTATAACTTTCAGAAAGACAATTTTAGAGAAAAAATGCAACCTTAAAAATGATTTTAGGATTTTTAAACACATATACCTTTTTACCTTTTGAATTCCTTCCTCTTCTTTCCTGACAATTTAAAATTTAAAGCCCCCCAGGCTGCACCAAACTTTTGGTGCCTTGTTGACACAGAAAAGTACAGTGGTGTATGCGCAGCAGCTATGAAGGTTGCAAGCCTGTTTGGTTCAATTTATTTTTGTGAATCAGCCTTTTCTGACATGAACTTCATCATGAACATGCCTCACTGATGCACATATGCAAGACTCACTCAAAGTTGCAGTGTCAAGTTACCATACTTGCCAACCCTCCCGGATTTTCCGGGAGACTCCCGAAAATCTCCCTAAATTCAGACGAAGCTGGAGGCCACGCCTCCTCCAGCTCAATGTGGACCTGAGTGATGTGTACAAAGAGCATGTCTGCACAATGACGTTATTACTGTAGAATGATTGAGGGCGAATTTTTGGTTTCTTATGTGGGTTTATTGTTAGGCAGTTTAATTATGGTCCTCTCAGCGCGGCAAAACAACACACAACAACAGCTGTCCGAATGTGTCTACCTAAAGCAGTTCATCTGCCAAACAGCAATGTGATGTGACACTCTTAAACACGACAATACTGGCATCTAGTGTACATGCATATGGTTAGAAAAACAAGAATATTCAACCCTCAATTCAACAATGAGTAGATGAGTGTTATGTGTGTGTAAATGTGTAAATAAATGAACACTGAAATTCAAGTATTTCTTATATATATGTATATACATATATATGTATATATATATATATATATATATATATATATATATATATATATATATATAAAATACTTGACTTGGTGAATCTATGAATCTAGTGGTAAATATACTCACATCTTAACCATGCCCCGCCCCGCCCCCAACCACGCCCACCGCCCCACCTCCCGAAATCGGAGGTCTCAGGGTTGGCAAGTATGCAAGTTACACACCTGAGTACAAAACACTCGTTCAAAGCATGCAATGCCAGGCTTCCCACTAACTGACAAAGAAACAGATAACAGATTTGGTGTCCAGTTCGAAGTGTGACATGATTTATTTAAGAAATTGAGAGTTGACTTTTGTAATTTACACAAGTTATTATTTGTACAAACATGGTGCAAAGTAATTCATGATTTGTTAAAAAATGTTAGTGGCTAGCTAGTTAAAATGGGATATTGTGATTTGACAAGACTGTCTTAGAAGTGATCATTTGAAAATGTAGAGGTATCGGATCAGGACTCGAAATCGGATTCGATGTGAGGCCAAAAATTTGGGATGGGTATGTGATGGTGTTAGTATATTTCGAACATGCATTTAAAAAAAATAAGATACATCAAATATTTCCAGTTTGTCATGGCAAAATGTTCAAAAAGAAGTGGGAAAATTTAGAGCTTAATTAATCCTACCCCTTTTTCATTTCATAGCAATTTCCAACACATTTGTTTGTGCTCAATCTGTAACAAAACAGTAAATATATGAGCAAATAAATAGATAAATGAGTAAACAAATAAATATTGAATGCCTAAATAAACGATGAATAATCTTCATATGAATAAATAAATAAGTAGTTTCCAGTAATTACGTTATGATTCACATAATAAGATCAGTTTTCAAAAGGGTTCAAGATGTTTATCAGGATTGTTCTTCCTTGTATTTTGTGAACACTTAGAGTTTGAACAGTTTCTTAAAATACATAATTTTAGTACTTTGTTTTACTTATTTCCTTAATCCATTCCATGATTTATTTCCACATACCTCTACAGTACGCTAAAGGTTTTAAGTGTTGTACGTGTGTACAAATGTTTTGAATTAAAATATTCTCTAAGGTTATCTATTTGTTTCTTTTGTTGAAAGTAATTGTTGTACATTCTTGAGTAGCAGGTTATAGTTTGCGTTGTACATCATTTTACCTCTTTGTAAAATCTGCACTAAGTATTTAAATTTTAATATTTCTGATTCAATAAAAAAAAAAAAAGGGGTTTTCACGTCGGTCAGGAATATCTAGTTGTGATTTCTGTCTATAGTAATCGATCAAGCCTCAACTGACTCAGGATCTGGAATCCTTTCTTCCAGATTTCATCCAATATTTACAAAATAGTTATTAAATTGTTCAACTATTTTGTTCATACTGTCTTTTTTTCCCGTTTCTGTCTAATCCCTTTTAGCAACATTTTTGATGATGCTCTTTATAATGCTCCATGTTGCCCTCATGTTATTTTTGTTCATGTCTATTAAATGATTATGATAATATTCTTTCTTACATGTTTGTAAGAAAAAAAGAAGCAGGTTTGCTTGTTCTTGTACCTGTTGAAATTGTTTTCTGTCTTTATAGATCTCTGTGTTACAATTTTTTTTATAAGGCAGAGTGACCAAACTAATTAATTCATAACTATTTAATGGGGAGTCTGGCCCACCCACAGGGTGATTTCAAATTCACTGTAATTATTTGACAATCTCGATAATACGACCATCTTGTGAACACCAAGAGTAACTTTGGTCAATGACCATGAATTGTGAACTAGAACAAAAAAACACCACTGCATTAACTTTTATGGCTCAATCCAAACAACTACACTGCAAAAAGTGAAATCTAAGTAAGATTAAATATCTCAAATAAGGGTCATATATGCTTCTTTTCTGTCTGATAAGATCATTCTTCTCACTAAGCAGATTGTATGTTAGAGTGTTTTACGTATTTAAGGGTTTTGGTCCTAAATGAGCTCAGTAAGATATTACAGCTTGTTGCTCAGATTTTATGACCAATATTGAGTAAAACATGCTTGAAACTAGAATATCAACTGTTGCAAAGCTGTGTCATCAACAGTCACAAGTATAAGACTACTTTTTTAAAGTAATAATTTCTTACTTCAAGCATGAAAAAAAAAATCATAATGCTGAACGCATATCATTATGACAAGATATTGGCACTAGCATTTACTTAAAGGCCTACTAAAATTAGATGTTCTTATTTAAACGGGGATAGCAGGTCCGTTCTATGTGTCATACTTGATCATTTCGCAATATTGCCATATTTTTGCTGAAAGGATTTAGTAGAGAACATCGACGATAAAGTTTGCAACTTTTGGTCGCTAATAAAAAAGCCTTGCCTTTACCGGACGTAGCAGACGATGTGCGCGTGACGTCACGGGTTGTAGGGCTCCTCACATCTTCACATTGTTTACAATCATAGCCACCAGCAGCAAGAGCTATTCGGGCCGAGAAAGTGACAATTTCCCCATTAATTTGAGCGAAGATGAAAGATTTGTGAATGAGGAAAGTGAGAGTGAAGCCCAAAAATAAATAAAGACAAAAAAGAAAAGGCGACGGCTCCAGGCGGCGGCAGTGGGACCGTTTCAGATGCAATTAGACACATAGACTAGGATAATTCTGGAAGATCCCTTATCTGCTTATTGTTTTAATAGTGTTTTAGTGAGACTGTAAAGTCATACCTGAAAGTGTCCCTGAGAGAAGCCGAGGAGCCAAGATCACAGCTGCCTTTTTGAGCTGCAGGAGGAGGTCGCATAATCCACTGAAGTCTCTGGTAAGAGCCAACTTAATATTACAATTTTCCCTTCCAAAAACTTGCTGGTTGGCGTAGAGAAACATGTTCGCTTGACCGCTCTGTGTTAAAGCTTCACAACAAACAAAGAAACACCGGCTGTGTTTCGGTGCTAATGGCAGCTGCAGTCCACCGCTTTCCACCAACAGCATTCTTCTTTATAGTCTCCATTATTAATTGAACAAATTGCAAAAGATTCAGCAACACAGATGTCCAAATTACTGTGTAATTATGCGATGAAAAGAGACGGCTTTTAGCCGTAAGTGGTGCTATGCTAATATGTCCGCTCCAACCCGAGACGTCACAAACACGCGTCAACATACGCGTAATCATTCCGCGACATTTTCAACAAGAGACTCCGCGGGAAATTTAAAATTGCAATTTAGTCAACCAAAAAGGCCGTATTGGCATGTGTTGCAATGTTATTATTTCATCATTGATATATAAACTATCAGACTGCGTGGTCGGTAGTAGTGGGTTTCAGTAGGCCTTTAAGAATATTTTTCAACATCCATCCATCCATTTTCTACCGCTTGTCCCTTTAGGGTCACTGGGGCCTATCTCATCTGCATTCGGGCGGTAGGCGGGGCACACCCTGGACAAGTCGCCACCTCATCGCAGGGCTATTTTTCAACATATTGAGCAAAACGGTCTCTTTTAAGTGCACTTGTTATTAGTGAGAATATACTTATTTTAAGGTATTTTGGGTTCATTGAGGTTAGCTAATTTTACTTGTTTTGGAAAGTCTTGACAAGCCAAATTTTCTTGTTCTATTGGCAGATAATTTTCCTTAGTTCAAATAAAATACCTCTCATTTTTGTATTTTTTTTTCTTGTTTTTGAACACTGACTTTTTGCAGTGTATCCCTAGTCATAGCACAAGTAAAAAATACAACCAACACAAAAAGTCAACACTTATGGTCACACATAACACAACCTGCTTACTTAACTTTGCAGATACTAACTATAGAAAAAACAAATAAGCTTTATACATAAATCAAAATTACGCCCATTTTAAGGCACGGCAATGCATGATGGGAAACATGCAAAACACTCTCCACATTTATCCATGTTTAGCGCATTTCAGCTGCTTAATACATCTGATTGATTGATTACAAAAGTTTAAGGAGGTCGTCATGGAAGTAAACAAGGTAGGAGTTACAATAACTGTTCAGTCCCTTTGTCATCTGTAGTTGAACGTTCTTCTTTGTCTTTTAACTAAATTGTTTCCATGGACACTGTTGGTCATCAAATATCATGTAATTATTAAAAAAATATACCATATGCATCATTTACATTATTTTTACCAAATATAATGTCCCCACTTTGTTCTCTCATTTCATTCTTGAAAGCAATCATACTTTGCTCTGTGCATAGTCTTTGCCATGTCTTTTTTGACATCTATGTTCCTCGTCCTGCAAGTTCCATAATGGATTGTGAAAACTTGTTGATGATCACTGATGTTGGTTATTAGCAGACCACTTGTTGAATTATTATCAAAATCCTCAATAAATAATACTAATCAGTAAGCATGGCACATTGTCACATAATTTTCCTTGATCTTGAAATCCGATTTGATTCCCTAACCCCAGATTTCCATTGGGTGCGTAACGGCTGCAGAACAGCAGCTGACTATTTCAGTTTCCATTCCAGTCCATTTCCACCGCCACCATACCCCTTGGGCAGCGTTTCTATATTTGCCAGATAGCGCAACACGGCGGATCAATTTAGCTAAAATCTGCTCATGTGGAACAGCCATGCATCCATCCATCCCATCCAGAGTACCCAGAGAGAACCCACGCATTCACGGGGAGGACATGCAAACTCCACACAGAAAGATCCGGAGCCCGGGATTGAACCCTGACTACTCAGGACCTTCGTATTGTGAGGCAGACGCACTAACCCCTCTGCCACTGTGAAGCCCGAACAGCCTTGCACAAACACAAAATATAATTCAAAATAAAACACTCTGTGTTTAAGGCAAAATGTATTTTACACTTTAAAACGTCCTAATGAGCAGACGCTGACCTGAAGTCAATTTGTCAAAGGTTTTGAGATATAATTTGTACAAACCCCGTTTCCATATGAGTTGGGAAATTGTGTTAGATGTAAATATAAACGGAATACAATGATTTGCAAATCATTTTCAACCCATATTTAGTTGAATATGCTACAAAGACAACATATTTCATGTTTAAACTGATAAACTTTTTTTTTTTGCAAATAATCATTAACTTTAGAATTTGATGCCAGCAACACATGACAAAGAAGTTGGGAAAGGTGGCAAAAAATACTGATAAAGTTGAGGAATGCTCATCAAACACTTATATGGAACATCCCACAGGTGTGCAGGCTAATTGGGAACAGGTGGGTCCCATGATTGGGTATAAAAGCTGCTTCCATGAAAGGCTAAGTAATTCACAAACAAGGATGGGGCGAGGGTCGTCACTTTGTAAGAAAATTGTCGAATAGTTTTAGAACAACATTTCTCAACGAGCTATTGCAAGGAATTTAGAGATTTTACCATCTATGGTCCGTAAAATCATCAAAAAGTTCAGAGAATCTGGAGAAATCACTGCACGTAAGTGATGATATTACGGACTTTTGACCCCTCAGGTGGTACTGCATCAAAAAACAACATCAGTGTGTACAGGATATCACCACATGGGCTCAGGAACACTTCATAAAACCACTGTCAGTAACTACAGTTGGTCGCTACATCTGTAAGTGCAAGTTAAAACTCTACTATGCAAAGCCAAACCCATTTATCAACAATATCCTGAAACACCGCCGGCTTTGCTGGGCCCGAACTCACCTAAGATGGACTGATGCAAAGTAGAAAAGTGTTTTGTGGTCTGACGAGTCCACATTTCAATTTATATTTGGAAACAGAGGACATGGTGTCCTGAACAAAGAAGAAAATAACCATTCGGATTGTTATAGGCGCAAAGTTCAAAAGCCAGCATCTGTGATGGTATGGGGGTGTATTGGTGCCCAAGGCATGGGTAACTTACACATCTGTGAAGGCACCATTAATGCTGAAAGGTCCATACAGGTTTTGGAGCAAAATATGTTGTCATACAAGCAAAGTTATCATGGACGCCCATGCTTATTTCAGCAAGACAAGTGCTACAACAGCATGGCTTCATAAAACAAGAGTGTGGGTACTTTCCTGGCCCGCCTGCAGTCCAGACCTGTCTCCCATCGAAAATGTGTGGCGTATTATGAAGCGTAAAATACAACAGCGGAGACCCCGGACTGTTGAAAGACTGAAGCTCTACATAAAACAAGAATTAGAAAGAATTCCACTTTCAAAGCGTCAACAATTAGTTTCCTCAGTTCCCAAACGTTTATTGAGTGTTGTTAAAAGAAAAGTTGATGTAACACATTGGTGAACATGCCCTTTCCCAATTACTTTGGCACGTGTTGCAGCCATGAAATTCTAAGTTAATTATTATTTGCAAAAAAATAGATGTTTGGAGTTTGAACATCAAATATCTTGTCTTTGTAGTGCATTCAATTGAATATGGGTTGAAATGGATTTGCAAATCATTGTATTCCGTTTATATTTACATCTAACACAAGTTCCCAACTCATATGGAAACGGGGTTTGTATGCGTGTGTGTGTGTGCGTGTTTGTGTGGTGTTTGTATATGTACAATGCTCGCCAGGAATGATGTTAATGTTGTGTTATTTCTTGCTACTACTAGAAGAATAAAGTTGTCATTCTGCAAGGCAAAATGGAGTGTTTTCCAAAAGTCAAGAACAGTGTTGTGTGTATTTATGGTTGCTAAGCTCGAGACGGTGCGCTGTGCTGCCCTTCAGCAACCGTTACATATCTCGGATGGCAGAACCAGGTTTATTTGCTTTTTCTCCTCTGGAAAGGGAGAATACTCTGTTTTTGGTTTGCTTTACTAAAACTTCTCTTATCACGTGATTACGTGGGGATTTTGAAATCTCGTAAAAGCCTGTGCTACTTAGCTGCACTGCAGAGCTGCAACAATGGGCATCAAGGATTGGCGGATGGAAATGTTCTTTGGCGGCGCCGTTACGCATCCAGTGGAAATCTGGGGTAACAATCCCTAATTTTGATATTAATGTGTATTGGTCTGTGTTAGATATTACGTTGTATCTTTTACTGTGTATTTGTGTTTTACCTTAGGCTGAGTTTGTTAATCTCGATGGGATTTGCCAAAACTCCATGCTAAATAGGGCTTGATTCCCATTCAAAAGGTACATAGCGTACACAAACAAAAATTTAGGTACAGCACATGTTGCAAAACAAGAAACAGAAAGGCAAATTAAAAACACGTTTTTCTGGACGTGTCCTTTTTCAGACACATGGCCCAGTGCCAAAGCGGTTTATTATGAAAAAATAAACATTATTTGGTTTATTTTCTTTCAAATCTGTATCGAGAAAAGTGACGCAACTGCATCAGATTGGCAAAAAACAATCGAGTCATTCATTTAACTAAAGATCTTAGCGGGAATGCAAATTCCTGCTTAAGAAAAAGTGACCTATGTCCCCAATGATGCTTAACTAACTAGTATTACCCTCATTCAATTGTACCAGCCTGTGACAAGGACCAGCAGAACACTTTTCTCCCACCTCATTGCACAATTCTCTCTGCTGTGAGCTGTCTGCTTTCTTGCATGTACAGCAATTTCAAAATCACCCCACATAATTTCAGTGGGATTAAGATCTGGCTCATTCCTTGATGGATTAACTGAAACATTTTGAGTCATTGTAGTAAGTAACATCCACCTCTGATGGCCTAATGATTTATTTAGTACTTGCCCAAATAATTCAATTTAAGAATCATCTGTCCAAGGCGCAGATGTGTACAATGACATGAAAACAGAACAATAAAATATGGTCGATTTCCAGTCATACCACATGAACAATATATTTCAGGAATATAATTGATGGTATCCAGTGTTTTAGATAGATCTCAGACAACTTCAATTTGAATTGTTTTTACATTTTAGTCACCTGTGTAGTAGTTCTATTTATAGGTTCAACAGTGCAAATGATTCTGAAAATCCTGCACACTATTTGTTGGTTATTGGTGAGCAAATCATAATCAGGTTTTGAGCTACACTGCAAAAACTGAAATCTAAGTAAGATTAAATATCCCAAATATGGGTGATATTTGCTTTTTTTGGACTAAAAAGATAATTCTTCTCTCTGAGCAGATATGATAGAATGTTTTACTTGTTTTAAGGGTTTTGGTCCCCAAGTGGAGGAGTTCAAGTACCTAGGAGTCTTGTTCACGAGTGAGGGAAGAGTGGATCATGAGATCGAGAGGCGGATCGGTGTGGCGTCTTCAGTAATGCGGACGTTGTACCGATCCGTTGTGGTGAAGAAGGAGCTGAGCCGGAAGGCAAAGCTCTCAATTTACCGGTCGATCTACGTTCCCATCCTCACCTATGGTCATGAGCTTTGGGTCATGACCGAAAGGATAAGATCACGGGTACAAGCGGCCGAAATGAGTTTCCTCCGCCGTGTGGCGGGGCTCTCCCTTAGAGATAAGGTGAGAAGCTCTGTCATCCGGGAGGAACTCAAAGTAAAGCCACTGCTCCTCCACATCGAGAGGAGCCAGATGAGGTGGTTCGGGCATCTGGTCAGGATGCCACCGGAACGCCTCCCTATGGAGGTGTTTAGGGCACGTCCAACCGGTAGCAGGCCACGGGGAAGACCCAGGACACGTTGGGAAGACTATGTCTCCCGGCTGGCCTGGGAAAGCCTCGGGATCCCCCGGGAAGAGCTAGACGAAGTGGCTGGGGAAAGGGAAGTCTGGGCTTCCCTGCTTAGGCTGTTGCCCCCGCGACCCGACCTCGAATAAGTGGAAGAAGATGGATGGATGGATGGTCCTAAATGATCTCAGTACGATATTACAGCTTGTTGCTTAGATTTTATGACCTATATTGAGTAAAACTAGAATATCAACTGTTGCAAAGCTGTCATCAACACTCGTAAGTATAAAACTACTTTTTTAAAGTAATAATTTCTTCAAGCATGAAAAAAAATCATGATGCCGAGCGCATATCATTATGTCAAGATAACGGCACTAGCATTTACTTCATTTAGAATATTTTTCAACATATTGAGCAAAAAGGTCTCTTTTTTTCTACCAAGAAAAGTGCACTTGTTATTAGTGAGAATATACTTATTTTAAGGTATTTTTGGGTTCATTGATGTTAGTTAATTTTACTTTTTTTGGAAAGTCTTGACAAGCCAAATTTTCTTGTTTTATTGGAAGATAATTTTGCTTAGTTATAATAAAATACCCCTAATTTTGGTATTTTATTTTCTTGTTTTTGAACACTGACTTTTTGCAGTGTACCTGTTGGAGGTCCTCCTTATGTATTGCAATGCAAACCTAATAGCTTTGGTGTTTATTTGGTTCTATTTACTATAAGTTTTTTCCATCACAAAGTGACGTAATGCACACTTAGGATGAAGGATGCTATATAGCATTTCTGAGGGTTGCAAAATGACCTTTGTTTTGTCTTGTTCCAGCATCTTTAATACACTGCAGCTATAGTGCTTTGTGAGTTTATATTTGTCAGAATGGCCTCTAAAGGCCTCATTTCATCCATAAAAGTGTACGTGATGGCCAAAATTCATCTAAAGAGACATGTGCATTTATGGATCAATAGTCATGTTTTATTCAATTTAGGATTTGGAATTTGAGTCAGTGGAGGCTCCACTTTAGTCCCAAGCGAGTATAATTCATTCCGTGATCATGGTTTATTTACATCATATTTCCCATGTGAAATAATGTAAATAATAACCATTGGAAACTCAAATTACCATCAGTAAAAAAATTTAATACCACTACAGTGGATTTTATTTGTAGTAAAACATAATGTAATGCAGAATGGAAAGAGAATTTTATCAATGTTTGACAAACTATATGAAAGCAAAACGACACATTCCCTGAACAGGAACAGGGAAAAGTTTGCTTAGCGTTACTATCCATTAGTGATGTTTTGTGACATATTTCATGACGACAGTTGTTTTGGCTCATGAGGCATATGGGTCTTTAAATTTTTGGTTCATCTCCAAATTGTGGTTCCCATTTTCAAGAAGAGGGACTGGAGGTTGTGTTCCAATTATAAAAGGATCACACTCCTCAGCCTCCCAGCAGAAGTCAATTCCAGGACAGGAGGAACAATGCTGTCACGGTCTTGTTTACGGCGGTTCGTACTCCCGGGATGCAAAACTGAAAACTCCAGAAGAAAGCATGAAGGTAGGACTTGATTTATTCTTCATAAATCATCCAACTACCAAAAAACAGGCAAAACAACAAAAAGGCAAGCATGCCTAACACACGGGAAGCTAAGACCTGGCATAGGCTAGGGAACAAACACATCTTACTTGACATAAGCGTGAAGCCAGTCTTATGATGAAGCCAGGCTTAAATAGAGTCTATGATGAGCAACAGGTGAGCATCCCGAACGCAAGAGGCAGATGAAAATCATAAGTAACCATGGTGACTAAGCTCAAGGAGGTGCACAAGCAGTAACTAATGGTATCCAAAACAAACAGGAAACATAAAACATGATCCGGACCACGGCTAATGACACAGCCCCCCCCCAAATTGTCGAAAAAGTATTTTCCCATCCCCAACCTGAGGTTGTGTGGGAGGACAAGAGGAAAAAGTCTGTGGTGTGGGCGGGGCTAGAGTCTTGGGTAACTGGGACTGACTAGACCTAATGTTCAAAAAAATGTTCTAATAATATTTTATTCTTGAAATAAAGTATTTGTTTGGCTGAGAGAGGGAGACAGAAGGCAAAAAAAGAAAATCCTGTTCAGTGACTTCCTTTGATGATGCCGGCGGAGTGGTGTCATCGACGCGGGCCGGCTCAGTGACGTCATCGGCGCTAGAGTTCATTCGGTCGACCACCCATGCAGTGAAATGTTTGCCGAAGTGGTGGATTGGATTACCAAACTTCGGCGGCGAGGAATAATGGGCTGCTTGTGGCGTCCTGCTGTCCGGAGGAGGAGTTTGGGGGAACGACGCGTCCTGGTGGCTAGGAGAAGCCTTTCTGAAAGGCTTCCGTCTTCGTCGGCGCGTCTCCATCTCCTCGAAGTCAGCTGCGGAAGAACTGAGAACTGGCTTCATTCTGTTACGATCTGGTCCGGTTTACTGCGGTTCGTTCTCCCGAAATGCAAAACTGACAACTCCAGACGAAAGCGTGAAGGTAGGACTTAATGTATTCTTCATAAATCATCCAACTACCAAAATACAGGCAAAACAACAAAGAGGCAAGCGTGCCTAACACACGGGGAGCTAAAACTTACCATAGGCTAGGGAACAAACACAAATCTTATTTGACATAAGCGTGAAGCAAACAATGAAGCCAGGACGAGCGACCGGAAAAGTCAGGCTTAAATAGAGTCTGATGAGCAACAAGTAGTGTCCCGAAGGCAAGAGGCAGGTGAAAAGCATAAGTAACCATGGTGACTAGACTCAGGAGGTGTACAAACAGAAACTAATGGAGTCTAAAACAAACAGAAAACAGAAAACATGATACGGACCACGGATCACGGCTTTCGTCGTGGTCGTGGAAAACAGGACAGCTTTATACCTTGGCTAGGGTATATGTATTTTGTGGATTTGGAGATGCCTTTGTAATGTCCCTCGTAATATATCCTGTGGGTGATGCTCCAGGAGTACAGGGTGCCTTTCCAATCGGAGCAGGAGTCTGGTTCGCTTTACCGGTAGTAAGTCAGACATGTTTACAGTGGACGTTGGTCTCTGCCAGGGCTGCCATTTGTCACAGGTCCTGCTATTTATCTATATGTACAGAATTTATAGGCGCAGTCATGGTATAGGGGTTTCCAGCTCGGTAGCCATAGGATCTCATCTCTGCTTTTTACAGATGATGTGGTCCTGCTGGCTTCATCTTTTCTAGGACCTTCAGCGTTCACTGGGCGGTTTGCAGCTGGTTGTGAATCTGATGGGATGAGGACCAGCACCTCCAAATCTGAGTCATTGGTTCTCAGTCCGAACAGGGTGGACTGCAACCCCCAGGTTGGGAGTAAAGTTCTGCCTCAATTGCAGGAGTTCAAGTATCTTCAGTTCACGAGTGAGGGAAGAATGGAACGCAAAATTGACGGACATATTGGTGCGGCGTCAGCAGTGATGCAGTCACTGGACCGGTCTGTTGTGGTGGAAAGAGCTGAGCCAGAAAGCAAAGCTCTCAATTTACTGGTCAATCTACGTTCCTACCCCTACCTGTGGTGACAAGCTTTTGGTAATAACCGAAAGGAGAAGGTAGCAAATACAAGCGGCAGAAATTATATTGATCTGCAGGATGTCTGTGATCACCTTCCAGAGATAGGGTGAGTAGCTCGGCCATTGGGGAGAGGCTGAGAGTAGAGCCGCTGCTTTTTCACATGGAGATGAGCCATCTGAGGTGGCTCGTGCATCTACTACAGATGCCTTCTGGATGCTTCCCTGGTGAGGTGTTTAGAGCATATACAGCCAGGAGGAAGCCTTGGGGCAGACCTAGGGTACTAAGTTACAAGTTACTCTCAATTAAATGTAACTAATCTATAAGGAAGCTATCCCTGGGGAATTGTATCTGCCTTTTCATTGGCTCACCCCTATAATGTTGTCCATTTTCTCTACCTTCAGCAAAAAACAGCGTATAAATAGAAGTAGATAAATAGAAGTGATAAATAGAAGTATAATGTCTGAACTGAAGACTTACATAACATATTAGCAATTAAGACAAATATTGTTTTAGCCTTTAGTGAGTTACTGTATTGGAAAACTCTGTAGTGTCATTGTCGCTGGACAAATAACGTTTATGTTAAACAACTGAGATACACAACTGGTGTTATGGGGGCAAGACATCATCATTATGACAACAAGAGAACATAGTTGATAACAATAGCATCTACTGTACATTGCATATATGATAGCCACATATGTAGCTTCCCTGTCGGAACAATTTATTCATTTTATTTATTTATTTACAGACAATTGTATATGATATTATAGTTTCTTTTGTTAATGTCACAGTTTGTTTTGCAAAAGGGTAATCCCTAGTAGTGTACAGTTTTTGGACATTAAAATATACATCATCATATCAATCAATCAATCAATGTTTATTTATATAGCCCTAAATCACAAATGTCTCAAAAGACTGCACAAACCACTACGACATCCTCGGAAGAACCCACATGAGGGCAAGAAAACTCACACCCAGTGGGACGCCGGTGACAATGATGACTATGAGAACCTTGGAGAGGACCACATATATGGGCACCCCCCCCACCCCCCACCCCCTCTAGGGGACCGAAAGCAATGGATGTCGAGCGGGTCTAACATGATACTGTGAAAGTTCAATCCGTAGTGGATCCAACACAGCCGCGAGAGTTCAGTTCAAAGCGGATCCAAGACTGCAGCGGAGTCGGATCAGCAGCGTTCAAATGAATTAATTGTATTCAGTAGAATACAATTAATTTCAAAATCTACCCACCCAATACCCATTTACTATTCCATACCAACCTACCAACAGGTTGACATTTATAAAGAGGGAATCTTTAAATCCATCAAATCCGTCTCGATATCCTATTATTCAAATTTGATTAAAAGTTGCATCTTGAAGATTTGCGGTAATCTCATCATACATACAGAGAGATGTCAAGACCAAAATTATGCGACTAATGTAAAAACCTCAGCCAAGTGGGGAGAGCTAAATATACCAAGCATAACGCAGCAATAAATTTAGCTTAAAAAGCTTTTAAAAAATTTGATTTTTATATGACGTTATCAATCTCATTCCAGATCATCGGGCCTCTACAGGCTATACTAAAGCTTGTACACTTTAGAATCTTTCCCTCTTTTTTTTTTTATTTTAATTTTAATTTTTGTATTAATCAACCCAACAAAATAAAACCACAATAATACAATTCCAAAACCAAACGCGGCCCAGCAACATTCAGAATGGCAATCAACAGAGCAATTGAGAGGACACACAAACATGACACAAAACAATCCAAAATTAATCAAACAAAAATGAATATTAACAAAAGTATCAATATTATTAAGAATTCCACAGTGATTAGAAATCCCTCATTGACATCATCATCACAGCCATTTATAAAAAATAAAAACATTGAAAAAATTAACAACAGCGCCACAGTGGCTTACACTTGCATCGCATCTCATAAGCTTGACAACACGTTGTGTCCAATAATTTCAACAAAGATATAATAAGTCATATTTTAGGTTCATTTAATAGTTAAAACATATTTAAATAATGGATCCCTTAATCCTCAATATTATCTAAACTAAATGCTGTTTTTTTACTGATATCATTTCCATAGCTTGTGTATACCAGTCAGTATGAGTTGGACCATCAACACATATCCATTTTTTTTAGTATTACCCTTTTTGTTATGATGCATATTGAAAGAAATGCATTTTTGATGAAAATACGAATACAATATAGAATCCAAATACAAATAGAAAATACAATCTATTGAAGATCTTAAATTGACTCAGCTTATGTTTAATGCTTCTAAAGGGCTCATTGGCATTTCTCCAAATATCATTCCCTGATATGTCTCTTTCATCTGTAATGTTTAAGTCGATCATCCATATCCGAACACATGCATCATTTGCATTTCTAGTATGATGTTCATTTTAATTTATTTCTTAATTGTATCTTGATTAAAAAGTGCATCTTCCAGTTCATGGCTATTAAATGACATACTTTCAGAGGATATGCATTTCTATTTAGTGTGTTTTAAAGAGATACAATAAAAAAAAAAAAAGGTGTATATTATATTGATCAACTAATGCATTGAACGGTTAAAATTAGTTTATATTAATAATCTTTCCCTCCTAATAAAAGGTTTACTTTTAGTGTTATGTCTATGAGAAGGAATGGTCACTGGAATGAACTGGCAGAGTCTAGAATTTAATTCGTATACTACAAACCCCGTTTCCATAAGAGTTGGGAAATTGTGTTAGATGTAAATATAAATGGAATACAATGATTTGAAAATCATTTTCAACCCTTATTCAGTTGAATATGCTACAAAGACAACATATTTGATGTTCAAACTGATAAACATTTTTTTTTTTGCAAAAAGTCATGTGATAATTTTACTTGGAGATTTGCTGTTATTTATTTATACATATTGCTCCCGTTTAAATAGATAACTTCTGAACCAACTGAGTGCAACCCCTCTGACACCATAATGTTGCAATTTACTAAATAAAATGTCAAATTCAATGGTATCAAATACTTTTGATAGGTCAAGGAAAACACCCATTCCACACTCACCATTATCAACAGCGTCATTGATTTTTTTCACTTAGATTGAGAATCGACATACAGGTGGTATTCTTCTTCCTGAAGCCATACCAGAATGGGAAGAATATATTAAATCAGGGGTGCCCACACTTTTTCTGCAGGCGAGCTACTTTTCAATTGACCAACTTGAGGGGATCTACCTCATTTATATATATCATTTATATGTATTTATTTATGAAAGAGACATTTTTGTAAACAAGTTAAATGTGTTTAATGATAATACAAGCATGTGTAACAAATATAGATGTCTTTCTTTCACAAAGACAAGAATATACATTGGTGTATTACCTGATTCTGATGACTTGCATTGATTGGAATCAAACAGTAATGATGATAACGCCCAGGTTTTCAAATGGATGAGAAAAAAAGTTGTCTTTTCTGTACAATACCACATGAAAGTGGTTGGTTTTTGGCATCTAATTCATCCAGCTTCCATTCACTTTACAAGAAAAACATTGGCGGCAAATTCCGTAGCTTGCTTGATTGACATTCACGGCACCCGAGGGTCTTGTGAGATTACGCTGGCTGCTGACAGTTCATTATTATGAAAAAATGACAGAGAGGAAGGCGAGAAACACTTTTTATTTCAACAGACTTTCGCGCCGTCCCTTCCGCCAAAACTCTAAAGGCCGACTGCACATTTCCTATCTTCATAATAAAAGCCCTGCTTCATGCTGCCTGCGCTAACAAAATAAAAGTCTTGGAAAGCTGGCGTGCACAAGTGATGTGCACGCCAGCTTTCTGAGGGATCGCTTGTGCACGCCAGTTTTCCGAGACTCTGTATTTAGTTAGCGCAGGCAGCATGAAGCAGAGCTTTTATTGTGAAGATAGGAAATGTGCAGTCGGCCTTTAGAGTTTTGACGGAAGGTACGGCGCGAGAGTCTGTTGAAATAAAAAGTGTTTCTCGCCTTCCTCTCGGTCATATTTTCATAATAGTGATCTTGCAGCAGCCAGCGTCATCTCACAAGACCCTCCGGTACCGTGAATGTCATTTAAGTGACGTCTTGGTGAAGATTGATGATCACTAATTTTTAGGTCTATTTTTTTTAAAAGCCTGGCTGGAGATCGACTGACACCCCCCTCGCGGTCGACTGGTAGCTCGCGATCGACGTAATGGGCACCCCTGTATTAAATGTATCCAAGTATCCGCTTAGTCTGTTGTATACAACCCTCCTGAGTACCTTTGAGCATGTTGATAGAATCGATATAGGTCGATAATTTTGCAGGTTGTTTTTATCACCAGCTTTGTGAATGGGTAGAATGTTTGCAATCTTAGTCATTTTAGGTACCACTCCATGGAGCAGAGACAGATTAATTCAATAAACAAGCGGATCTGCAATTTCTTGCACAGTGAGTGAATTTAACAATTTTACTACACACATCATCCACACTAGCAGTTTGGGAACTTTACAGGTTCATAATAATTTTAACAACTACTGATTTATGAGTAGGTGTAACTAAAAAAAGAGTTTAAATAGTTGCGTTTGAGGTAATGTTGGTGTGTTGTTCCCCTTTGTTGGGTTATGTTTTTTGAAAGTGTTTCACCTATAAAAGTGAAGTAATTATTAAAACTGGTGGCATGATCTCCATCATTGGGATAGGAATTTTCATTTACTTTAATTTTGGTGTCAGGAAGGATAGTGTATTTTTTTACCCCGGCTGAGATCATTATTTAATAATTTCCAGCATTGCTTTTGATCGCCATAAGAAGCCTTAATACAATAAAAATATTATTTCTGCTCACTTGTTCAAATGAGACTATTAGATTTTGAACTTTTAATGTAGCATTTAATGAGCTTATTTTCTTATTGACTGACTTTATTATGCATGAGCCATGCATTTTGTACTTTTCTATCGTTTTTGAGATTCTTTTTCAGTATCGAAGTGTTAACACTGTTGTTTATTTAATTGATAAAAGAATTATAGGCCTCTTCCGGAGTTATACAGCTATAGACAGAATCCCACATTTTGTGTCTAAGATTTTCAAGTAATCTGTGTAAATATATTTTTGATAATAATTTTACTTTCCTTTCGGAAGTTAGTTTACTATGTTGATCTCCAGACTTTAGTTCAAGATCGATGAAGAGAATAATAGGAAAGTGATCAGAAATGTCTAACAGTATTACACCTGAATCAAAGCGAGCATTTTGACAATTTATAATAATACCGTCAATGAAGGATTTGTACGTTTCTGTCTCTCTAGTAATTGTGGGGGAAAACGACGAGGAATAAAGACAATTTAAAAAGTAATTGTTGAAGTTATTATTTTTAGCTAAAGTAATATTAAAATCACCAAGGATAAAACAATTAGGATTTGTATTATTTATACGATTTAATAAATCATCCAATTTGTTCAAAAAACAATTTGGGTCACAATCCGAAAGTCGATATATTATACCTATAATTATATTTTTCTTATTTTCAACATATACTTCTCCAAATAAGATATCTGATAAACCATTGTGTATATATAGTTAATCATATACATACTGTATATGCACACCCCCCCACCTGGCCTACCTGTTCTGTTGTTATTGTAGAGGACATAGCCATCCACTTTGAGTGTGTCCTGGTATGATCAGTCATTCACCCAAGTTTCACTACATCCTATGACATTGAACTTATGATCTAAACTATTATCAAACTTCTAGCGCTTAGGTGTAAAAGAGAAAATGGAAGATTTCCAAAGGCTGCTATGTTTTCGAGTTTAACACGCTTACAGTTTAATTTTTCAAAGCAATGATGGTCAGGTATCGCATAATTCTGGTCATGAGTTTTTTCTTCAAAGCCCATACAGTAATTTCATTACAAAGTAAATGAGATTTGATGTATACAGTTTGGAACATTTTACAACCATTTAAAGATTCCAAGCTTGTAAATTCTACAAATTCAACCGAACAGTGATGAGTGGTAATTTATTGAGCCTTTGATTACAAAAAAAAAATAGCTTGACTAAATTATCTACAAATAATATAATCCAGACTAACTAATCTACAGAGGGAAATAATAACAGAGAAAAAAAAACTCTCACAAAACTCTCATTCACTCACTCACTTACTTACTCACACACCTATTTGGGTTTGTGGTGTTGCGCCCTTTTTAAAAAACACTCTCACAAAATACGTTCCAACAAACAGACATGCAAGCAACAAAACACACAAAACCAACAACAAACAAAACAATAGGCATAAAATAAACCTAAGTTAAAATATGAACAAAAACAGTATGAAATAAAAACACAGTAAAAAAAATTCCAATAACACCGCTATCAATCTATTTTGCCAAATCAGAGCCAACAAGATTAAATAATAAATAAACTATTAGCAAGCAGTTGGAGGCATTTGTGTCAGTGAGGGACAGGAGGACAGTGGACAAACTGCTGGCCATCATGGACAATCCTGCCCACCAACTCCACCAGACAATTGAGGGACAGCGGAGTTCATACTCCAACAGGCTTCTTCAGCTTTGTTCCCACAGTGTTCGATTCTAGAACTCCTTCATTCCGCACTCCATCCAGCTGTATAATCACTTACCATACGGCAATAGATCATATGAGTCCATTACCTGACACCTTCTATGTTGAAAAACTTATTCGGGTGTTACCACTTAGTGGTTAATTGTACGGAATATGTACTGAACTGTGCAATCTACTAATGAAAGTTTCAATCAATCAATCAATCAATAAATCAATCAAAAAAGCTACTTCTCTTTCTTTGTAATGTCTATTTTCTATTTTCTGCTGGATTTACTCTCTATTTTTGTCATGCATTGTGATCATGTTTTGTTTAGTTATGTTCGGTTTTGTTTAACACTCCATTGCTTCCTGTTTTTCACTCCCTTGTTTTGTTGCCATAGTTACTAATTGTGTTCACCTGTCTCTGATTAGTGTTCGCCTGCTCACCTGCTTCCCGAACACTAATCAGGGGCAGTATTTAAGCTTGTCATCTCCAGTCAGTCTTTCTGGCATCAATGTGTTTGTTCCATGCTCTGTTCTTGCCACAATAAGTCATTATCGTTTTTCATGCCAAACTTCATGCTGTTTTTTTCAAGTCACTGTAAGTGTTGTTTGTGTTGTGTTCATAGTTTATGTTAAAGTGTTAGTTTTGTTTCTTTAGCCAAGTTGTGACTCCGCAGCGAGCACTTTTTGTTTGTACCTCATTAGTCCCAAGTAGTCCGTCTGCTTTTCTGCGAGAACGACCCCGCAGCAAGCTGCGACCCCCCCATCGTGACAATTTTATGCTGCAGCTGTCACATATACTGTTATATTGTACATGGTAAGTGTATTGTATTGTACATACTGTATGATATAGACATATAATATAATATAAATCAGTATATACTGTACATATATTATGCAAATATTACATATAAATGTTATATTTCATATGGCTATATTTAGTCTATTTATACTTGCATTGTCCTTTCCATCCAAGGAACGGTGTGGCGCAGTGGGAGAGTGGCCATGCGCAACCGGAGGGTCCCTGGGTCAATCTCCACCTAGTACCAACCTCATCCCGTCCGTTGTGTCCTGAGCAAGACACTTCACCCTTGCTCCTGATGGGTGCTGGTTAGGGCATTGCATGGCAGCTCCCTCCATCAGTGTGTGAATGTGTGTGTGAATGGGTAAATGTGGAAGTAGTGTCAAAGCGCTTTGAGTACCATGAAGGTAGAAAAGCGCTATACAAGTACAACCCATCCTTACACTTTCCATCATTGAAACTGAGCTACTGCGTGGAACAATTTCCGTTGTGGATCATTAAAGTTTGTCTAAGTCTAAATCTAATAAATCAGGTTTACTCATGTAACTTTTAGTCCAGCCGGCCAAAATCACATAGTCCGTCAAAGCAGTTTTTTTGTCATCAGAAAGATTATTCAAGACATGTTTGTGATTTGATTTGGTGAGCAAGCACAATTGCCCGTCCATAGTCCATCTTGCTGTAAGTTGGTCCTTGTGATTTTTGCGCAAGTTGTCCAGGAGTTTAGCCCTCTTCGCAGTTAAACTCACCAGAATATGCATCTTTGGTGTTGTTCCTTTGAGATGTGTTTTCGCCGGTCTCTGATGTTGTAGTGGACAAACTTGACGATGATTCCTCTTGGCTTATCCCGTTTCAATTTGGATCCCAAGCGATGGCTCCTGTCAATGTCTCCAGCCATCACGTTAATGTTCAATTATTTTTTAATAACTCCCATCACCACTTCATCTGTATTTTTGCTGTCATTTTCTGGAACACCATAAACGACCAGACAGTTCTGACTGGAGTATTGTTTTTGTTCATCTTAAGTCTCCTCAATGCCATTATATTTGTTTTGTAATTCGTACCGTTTATCCGCCGTATTTTGCAGCTCAAATTTCAGGGAATCTTTGACAGATTCAACGATAGAGTTGGTGATAGTGCGTTTGATGGTCTCAATCTGGGAGTCGACCAATAGTTTACTGATTTTGCGAATAAAGTCAGTGTCCTGAAATATTATATCAATCTGTCTGCTTACTGTGCCCTTGATGGCTTCTGCTGCTGGCAGCCTAAGCTGCATTGGACTGCTAGACTCCCTTGCCCCAATTGGAGGAGTTCAAGTACCTAGAAGTCTTGTTCACGATTGAGGGAAGAGTGGATCGTGAGTTCGACAGGCAGATCGGTGTGGCGTCTTCAGTAATGTGGACGCTGTATCAATCCGTTGTGGTGAAGAAGGAGCTGAGCCGGAAGGCAAAGCTCTCAATTTACCCGTCGATCTACGTTCCCATCCTCACCTATGGTCATGAGCTTTGGGTTATGACCGAAAGGACAAGATCACGGGTACAAGCGGCTGAAATGAGCTACATCCGTCGGGTGGCGGGGCTCTCCCTTAGAGATAGGGTGAGAAGCTCTGTCATCCGGGAGGAGCTCAAAGTAAAGCCGCTGCTCCTCCACATCGAGAGGCGCCAGATGAGGTGGTTCGGGCATCTGGTCAGGATGCCACCCGAACGTCTCCCTAGGGAGGTGTTTAGAGCACGTCCAACCGGTAGGAGGCCACGGGGAAGACCCAGGACACGTTGGGAAGACTATGTCTACTGGCTGGCCTGGGAACGCCTCGGGATCCCCCGGGAAGAGCTGGACGAAGTGGCTGGGGAGAGAGAAGTCGGGGCTTCCCTGCTTAGGCTGCTGCCCCCGCCACCTGACCTCGGATAAGCGGAAGAAGATGGATGGATGGACTGCTAGCCTAGTTCGCTGGCCTAGCACAATATATTGCTATTGCTATGCACATCAATCCCTGGTTGTTTGTTGGTCGGGGTGGTCTTCCCATCCGTCTGCATGGTGTCTCGAGGCCCTTCGGGACAGGGCGTCCCGTCTTTCAGGGAAGAAAGGCACTTGTTCACTTTATTCTCTCCACAGCATTGGATGGATTATCTCTGCTCAAATTACTCTAGATTACTGTTTAGATTGCTCAACAAATACCAAGCTGCCAAAACGATTTATGAAATAGCCTAGACTAGTTTGGAGGAATGCTACCATAAATGGATAATCTGCGGACTTCTCTTGTAGGAAAGTCACCAATGGGGCAAATTCCTAACGGGTTGTCAGTTAAGAAAATTTGGTTTTGTATAACGAGGCCCTAAAATGTTGGGAGGCTCAATAAAAAGGGAAACAGATTTCTGACGTGGCAATATCCCCCCTTACCCAGTGTAGTGCCGTCCCTGAACAGGACCCCACTGAGACATATTACTTGTTTACTAGTACAGAGCTCATGAAAAACATGTTTTTCTTTGAGGTCTGTCGCACCGCTGCTCTCTACCTGGCTGTTATCTACCGCACCCCCAGGGCCCTATTCAGACTTTATCAGTGAATTCTCAGAGTTTGTTGTTGATCTTGTGACGCACGCCGAGAATATAATCATAATGGGGGACTTTAATATTCATATGAATACCCCATCGGACCCTCCGTGCGTGGCGCTCCAGACTATAATTGATAGCTGTGGTCTTACACAAATAATAAATGAACCCACCCCCCATAATAATAATAACTGCTATAGTGGTCTGCGGTCCTCTCCAAGGTTTCTCATTGTCATCCCACTGGGTTTACTTTTTCCTTGCCCTGATGTGGGATCTAAACGGAGGATGTTGTTGTGGCTTGTGCAGCCCTTTGAGACACTTCTGATTTAGGGCTATATAAAAAAACATTGATTGATTGATTGTTTTTATTTTCAATGTAATGGGCTATAATCACCTACAGTATATTAGAAAATAATCTAATGAAAATGGCTGTTGTCATTTGATTATAACAATAAGATATTTAACTTGTTTTGTCAGGTTTGGGACAGGTGTGATGCTGGTGTGGCCACAGTGTGTACATCTGGTGTTGCTCACACGTGCTCAGGGAGTGTGTGCATTGGCACAGACACAAGGAAAATTAGGGGAATCATTGGTTAATAGTACTTAAAAAAAACCCCACTAAACTATACACAACAAAACTGCCCTTGGTCCGTCACTCAAATATGTCATAAACACAAAACACAATTTGTATTGTTACACAATGCACACACATCTAACATGCTAATTGATTGTATTGATGTATATTAGCTGTGTATGATTGTAATGAATGTAAACACAGTGATGGATCTGTGTGGTGTTTACAAGATGATAACATAAGAACTGCATTGCACCTAGCACTGCAGACATAGTTTCCATGTTCAAGACTTAGAAAGCAGGTGTAGAAAGAAGACTTTCCTGCTGTGAGATGTTACATCATGTTAATGGTAAAAAAAATAAAAAAAGGGTCATAAAAAATAAATTTTTTCTCATCTTTATTTACCCCAATTAAATCCAGAGCCGGTAACAGTATCAAAGAATACTGGTATCGATAAGAGACAATAAAAAAACAAAATCCTAACAATATACATTTCCCAGTGATGACAAGTCTCAGCTTTCAGTGATAGAGATGTTGTGCACGTTCTACAAGCTCAGTTGTGCTATTCAACATACGAATGCATTTAAAGAAGACAATAGTACTTGCAGAGGTCTAGTATTCACAGAGGTACTAATAAAAATGATCAACCACATTCAATATTCAAAACTTTTTGTTTCATGTAACCAAAGACAATATTGAGAACTTTTTGTTTTATGTTTACATAGATTACAAATATCTACGTTGACCACATGTTTTTGTCTCTGCTACATATAATCCGTTTTTCGAACAACTCTTTCAAAACTTTACAAAGGGGCTTCAACTCTGGTGTCTCAAAAAGTATATCGGTCCAAGATGGATATCATTTTGCAGCAGTTTGAATTTTTCATCATGACCACGTGAAGCAAATGGTAAGCGGCATCATTTAGGTAGCTAGAATGAAACCAGTTCAGATGGAAAAACTGACCCTTGATGATCTAAATGGTGTTGTTGTGATCCACCAAGTGCATATAATGAGTGGGACTGGCTGTGTGACACCAATCCATATTATTGTGGTGGGGGAAATCACTGCTCAATTACTTAAAAGAAAGTTTGCATCTTAACACGATTGTATGTACGGCGGATACTGCCCTCCAAAATAGTTTCTCTCATTTTGAGGAAATAACATTAGAGGAATTGTTACAACGTGTAAATAGAATAAAACAAACAACATGTTTACTTGACCCTCTTCCTGGGAAACTGATCAAGGAGCTCTTTGTATTATTAGGTCCATCAGTGCTAAATATTATAAACTTATCACTTTCCTCGGGCACTGTTCCCCTAGCATTCAAAAAAGCGGTTATTCATCCTCTTCTTAAAAGACCTAACCTCGATCCTGACCACATGGTAAACTACCGACCGGTGTCTCACCTTCCCTTTATTTCAAAAATCCTCGAAAAAATTGTTGCGGAGCAGTTAAATGAACACTTAGCGTCTAACAATCTATGTGAAACCTTTCAATCCGGTTTCAGGGCAAATCACTCCACGGAGACAGCCCTCGCAAAAATCACTAATGATCTATTGCTAACGATGGATTCTGATGCGTCATCTATGTTGCTGCTCCTCGATCTTAGCGCTGCTTTCGATACTGTATATCATAATATTTTATTAGAACGTATCAAAACACGAATTGGTATGTCAGACTTAGCCCTGTCTTGGTTTAACTCTTATCTTACTGATAGGATGCAGTGTGTCTCCCATAACAATGTGACCTCGGACTACGTTAAGGTAACGTGTGGAGTTCCCCAGGGTTCGGTCCTTGGCCCTGCACTCTTCAGCATCTACATGCTGCCGCTAGGTGACATCATACGCAAATACGGTGTTAGCTTTCACTGTTATGCTGATGACACCCAACTCTACATGCCCCTAAAGCTGACCAACATGCCGGATTGTAGTCAGCTGGAGGCGTGTCTTAATGAAATTAAACAATGGATGTCCGCTAACTTTTTGCAACTCAACGCCAAAAAAACGGAAATGCCGATTATCGGTCCTGCTAGACACCGAACTCTATTTAATAATACAACTCTAACATTTGACAACCAAACAATTAAACAAGGCGACACGGTAAAGAATCTGGGTATTATCTTCGACCCAACTCTCTCCTTTGAGACACACATTAAAAGCGTTACTAAAACGGCCTTCTTTCATCGCCGTAATATCGCTAAAATTCACTCCATTCTGTCCACTAAAGACGCTGAGATCATTATCCATGCGTTTGTTACGTCTCGTCTCAACTACTGTAACGTCTCCCCATGTCTAGCATTAAAAGATTACAGTTGGTACAAAATGCGGCTGCTAGACTTTTGACAAGAACAAGAAAGTTTGATCACATTACGCCTATACTGGCTCACCTGCACTGGCTTCCTGTGCACTTAAGATGTGACTTTAAGGTTTTACTACTTACGTATAAAATACTACACGGTCTAGCTCCATCCTATCTTGCCGATTGTATTGTACCATATGTCCCGGCAAGAAATCTGCATTCAAAGGACTCCGGCTTATTAGTGATTCCCAAAGCCCAAAAAAAGTCTGCGGGCTATAGAGCTTTTTCATTTCGGGCTCCAGTACTCTGGAATGCCCTCCCGGTAACAGTTCGAGATGCCACCTCAGTAGAAGCATTTAAGTCTCACCTTAAAACTCATTTGTATACTCTAGCCTTTAAATAGACTCCCTTTTTAGACCAGTTGATCTGCCGTTTCTTTTCTTTTTCTTCTATGTCCCACTCTCCTTTGTGGAGGGAGTCCGGTCCGATCCGGTGGCCATGTACTGCTCGCCTGTGTATCGGCTGGGGACATCTCTGCGCTGCTGATCCGCCTCCGCTTGGGATGGTTTCCTGCTGGCTCCACTGTGAACGGGACTCTCGCTGCTGTGTTGGATCCGCTTTGGACTGGACTCTCGCGACTGTGTTGGATCCATTATGGATTGAACTTTCACAGTATCATGTTAGACTCGCTCGACATCCATTGCTTTCGTCCTCTCCAAGGTTCTCATAGTCATCATTGTCAACGACGTCCCACTGGGTCATTATTGTCACCGATGTCCCACTGGGTGTGAGTTTTCCTTGCCCTTATGTGGGCCTACCGAGGATGTCGTAGTGGTTTGTGCAGCCCTTTGAGACACTAGTGATTTAGGGCTATATAAGTAAACAATGATTGATTGATTGATAAATGTTCTTAGAAGAAAATGGAATTGAAATATCAGTTACAAGTTCATTTTTTGCAAAACTTTATCCTAAGGCTAATTTTACTGTACATGACAGTAGAAGCCAGCCTTGTACTGAAGTCTAAATTGAATTAAAAATGTCTCCCAAATTGCAATTTCATTCCATGCATTTTAATTGAGATTTGCAAACAGGATGTAGAATTGAAATTCAAATTCAAATTGAGAGAAATAGATTTGAAATTCCAATTGATGATTTTGGTATATTGTTGGTATAACACTTGGCTTTCCAAGTACTACCATTACCAATAATAAAATACAATTGCGTAGTAGGCCTAAGTATTCTTAAAAAACAAGGAGAGGTTTTACTGAACAAGTATGTTTAATATTTTGGCCACTGTAACATTAGACACAGTTTGAATAGTAACACTGTGTTTGAATATTTAACTAAGTGATTAATTGGTGAACCCCGAAATCGAGCTCCTGTACCACTAGTGGTACAATTACCACAGTTTGAGAATAACTGTTCCAGCACCAACTACTCAAACAAAAAACTACATTTCTCAACCAATTTAAATTGTTCCAAAGCCAAAATGCTCAACTTATTCAATACATGTATTAATTAGTGCTGTCATGCTAAGTGGTAGTATGTTAACAATAAGCATGTTAGCAAGTGTTAGCATTTCAGTCAATGTTGTGGTTATTAAACTAAAGATCATGGATAATCTATCTTGGTACATCTTACTAGCATGGTAGTTGTTAGCATGCTAATTACTTTTTGAAATTGTGAAATTGCAACAATAATTATGTCATGAAATCTCGGAGCGACTGATTTAAGCAATTAAGACAAACTATTGTGGTCATTGTCGTCATGGTAAGACGAGCCCGCCCAACTCAAATCGCTCAAGAATTTTCTTAAAACTTAATATCTTGCTATCAAAGACATTTGAAGTAGCTGGAGAGTAAGTCTTTTACCAGTCACAATTAGTTTTTTACCAATTTTCCTCATGAAAATCACTGTTAGTGTGAGGCTTGTATGGCATTGTGACTGGTTCTTCCACGGATGCGTCGAAGCGATGAACACAAGGTAAGATATAAATGGATTTATTAAAGTAATAAAAGGCTACGAAGAAAAACACAGGAGCTAAGGAAAAAGGAAACCAAAAGACGCTAGCGTGAAAGCTAGGATAAACCACTAGGAAACTAAAACTGGCACGTAGGCACAAAAGAGAACACAAACAACTAGCGTGAAAGCTAGGAATAAAATAAACGTAGCGTGAGAGCTTACGATAGAGAGCATGAACAAACAAGACATCACTGTTGCACTACGGCAAATTAGGATCCGAGAGTGAACAAAGAAAAGAGGAAGGGTTATATAGTGAAGGTGATTATTACAACAGGTGTGCGTGGACCGGGAGTAGCAGCTGAAACTAGTAGGTAGCCATGGTGATGGACTAAACAGGAAATAAACGGGTCAGAACGGAGACTGAAAACACAGATGGAAAAATAAACAACAACATGTGAAGATCCGAGTAACGGATCGTAACAGTTAGTTTTGAATGTCTTGTCTGGTGTAAAGGCTTTTTGAATACTTGGTTGTGAATAACGGTAATAGAGGCAGCACGGTGTTACAGGGATTAGTGCATGTGCCTCACAATACAAAGTTCCTGAGTGTCACGATCCGTGACTCGGATCGTTCATGGTTTTGCCCTTTTTATGTCTTTGTTCATGTTTTGTTTCTGGACTCTGCCGATCCTTGTTTGAGCACTTCCTTGTTTGTGTTAGTCACCATGGCAATGTATTGTGTTCCTCCTCACGGGCTCCTGTCACACACCTGTTTCTAATAATTATTTCTGTATTCAAGCCCACCTGATTCCTTAGTTCGTCCTCGGTCCATTGTTTGCTTTTCGCAACACGTCACGGTTTTGGTATCATAGATTATTTTGTGCTAAATTCCGCCTTAGCTTCACTTGCGTGTGGCACGTCGTTTAATGTTTTCTGTTTCCTGCTACGTGTTAGCATTAGCTTTCCGTGCATTGGCACGCGCTTTGTTTTCCCCCTTTTTGTACCAGTGTTGTTTTGGTTTATCATATTAAAACTTTGTCCTACCTGCAATCTTGCTGACTGGTCGTTGTGCATCCACGAAGTGGCAACTCCGCGCAGCAAGTGCGCCGCGAAGCGTGACAGAATGGACCGAGCCAAAAGCCACTTCGCACGAATCCAGCCCCAGCAAGAACAGGTTTTCCTCTCCGAGGAGGGAAAAATGGAGATCTTCCGGGAGCTCCGAGCAGACTCTCGTCCAGGGGAGAGCGAGGACGAGATAGAGCTGCCGGAGGAGGATCTGCCGGCCGAAGCTGTGGTGGCATGGGGGCTACTGATGGCGAAGATAGCGGACGTGGAGGACCGTTTCCGCCCCAACTCACAAGCCACCCCGACGTTCTCCTCAGCGCGTTGCCATCCGCGCGGGTACGTCACACCACCCGTGAGGCGAGGGCTCCAGGTGCGTGCGCAGAAAGAGTGCAGGACTTTTCCCTCAGCAGTGACTGCCAGGCGCTTTCCATGCGGCTTTTCCTCCCCGGCACCTGCTGTCAATTTGCCTGAGGGACACGTGCGGCGCACACGCACAAAGCCAGCTCCCAGGCTTCCAAGCGCCCACCCTCTCATGCCCTCGACAGACTCCAAGCTTGCACAAATGCCCCCCCCCACCCGCTCCTTCAAGCATCTGGAATCTGCTTCCTGAGGGGGGGGCAAGGCTGATGGCGTGTCAGTGGCACAGGCAGACCTTCTTCCATTGAGGTTGCTGCCTGCCTTGCCGCTGGCTCCGCCCGCACCAACAGTCGAGCCACCTGCACCAATGCTAGCACCTAGCCCAATGACAAGTCCATGTCCAAGGCTAGCCCCAGTGCCAGCACCACGTCAACCTCCAACGCCAAGTCCACGGCTAAGGCTAATCCCAGTACCGGCACCACGCCAACCTCCCACGCCGGCACCACGCCGGGCTCGACCTCCAAGTCCAGGTGCAAGCCGGCCTCCGAGTCCAAGTCAAAGTCCAAGCCGGCCTCCGAGTCCAAGCCGGCCTCCGAGTCCAAGCCCAAGTCCAAGCCGGCCTCCGAGTCCAAGCCCAAGTCCAAGCCGGCCTCCGAGTCCAAGCCCAAGTCCAAGCCGGCCTCCGAGTCCAAGTCGACGTCCAAGCCGGCCTCCATGTCGACGTCCAAGCCGGCCTCCATGTCGACGTCCAAGCCGGCCTCCAAGTCGACGTCCAAGTCGACGTCCAAGTCCAAGCCGGCCTCCAAGTCGACGTCCAAGTCCAAGTCGACGTCCAAGTCGGCTTCCAATACGACGCCCGAGTCCACGTCGACGTCCAATACGACGCCCGAGTCCACGTCGACGTCCAATACGACGCCCGAGTCCACGCCGAGCGTCAGGTCCAAAACCACGCCGGGCGCAACTCCCTCCGCGTCGGCTGTGGGTGTGGCCGTGCCCAGGTCGTCCTCCTCGCAGGGCGCTTCCACCTCCACGGGTGTGGCCGTACCCCGGGCGTCCTCCTCAGCGGGTGCTTCCACCCCCAGGCCGGCCATGGTGGTGGCCCTACCCAGGGCGTCCTCCCCGCAGGACGCGTCCTGGCCCTCGTCAGCCACGGATGTGGCCTCTGCGGGCCCGCCCGCCTGGACTTTTGTGGCAGCGGCGTCCCACCCGCCGCCGCCACCTATGGTGACCTCGGTGGATTCGGGAGACGGGACTTTCCAACCATCCGCCGGGTCCTCCCTCCGCCCTACCTTCTCTTTTGGACTGTCTTGTTGTGGGGGGGGGGGGTTATTTGTACTTTGGGGTTTTTGGGGCATCTGGGATCTGCCCCTTAAGGGGGGGGGGGGGGGGGGGGGGTAGTGTCACGATCTGTGACTCGGATCGTTCATGGTTTTGCCCTTTTTATTTCTTTGTTCATGTTTTGTTTCTGGACTCTGCCGATCCTTGTTTGAGCACTTCCTTGTTTGTGTTAGTCACCATGGCAACCTATTGTGTTCCTCCTCACGGGCTCCTGTCACACACCCGTTTCTAATAATTATTTCTGTATTCAAGCCCACCTGATTCCTTAGTTCGTCCTCGGTCCATTGTTTGCTTTTCGCAACACGTCACGGTTTTGGTATCATAGATTATTTTGTGCTAAATTCCGCCTTAGCTTCACGTGCGTGTGGCACGTCGTTTAATGTTTTCTGTTTCCTGCTACGTGTTAGCATTAGCTTTCCGTGCATTGGCACGCGCTTTGTTTTCCCCCTTTTTGTACAAGTGTTGTTTTGGTTTATCATATTAAAACTTTGTCCTACCTGCAATCTTGCTGACTGGTCGTTGTGCATCCACGAAGTGGCAACTCCGCGCAGCAAGTGCGCCGCGAAGCGTGACAGAATGGACCGAGCCAAAAGTGTGGAGTTTGCATGTTCTCCCTGTGACTGCGTGGGTTCCCTCCGGGTACTCTGGCTTCCTCCCACTTCCAAAGACATGCACCTGGGGATAGGTTGATTGGCAACACTAAATTGGCCCCTCGTGTGTGAATGTGAGTGTGAATGTTGTCTGTCTGTGTTGGCCCCGCGATAAGGTGGCGACTTGTCCAGGGTGTAAACTGACTTCCGCCCGATTGTAGCTGAGTGAGGCACCAGCACCCCCGCGACCCCTGGATGGATGGATGAACATGTGTATATTTCGCCATCATGTGGTCAGGGCAGTTAATATATCTTTGAGAAGTGTGTATTTTGAATCGAACTTTATTGACTAGAAGTTTTATACGCAGAGAAATTTAAGGTATATGTCTTAATTGCTGATGCCTTTTAATTGATTTTTAAATGCGGCATTAAATAATCCGTTTTGTATACTGTTGACGTGATTCAATGCCCAGTAAGGTGTAAATGTGTTCCTGTATAGTATTTCTCCTGCAATGATCATGTGGTGAAATCAATTATGGTACTGACCCCCAAAGGGACAAGCGGTAGAAAATGGATGGATGGAAAGGTAATCATTGAAGTGGGCGATCAATGAAGGCCTAGGTGGGAAACGCACGGCCTGCCCCTGCGATTGACAATACAACATTTTGTATGATTGGATTTTATTTCTGTCAACATTTTCACCTTGTATTTAAAATTTAACATGTCAGTTTATTGTGCTATGGTCTTAGTCAACATGACTTTGTTTTGATTTGTTGACATCTAATTTTTACCTGCTGCGAAAAAACAACAACAACCCAAATAAAATGAACAGCTTCCAGCCCACGGTGGTCACGGGCATATTTTGTGGGCAGGACCGCCCATCACGCCGCGACTGGGCAAAGCCTTTTTAATTCTGTGCCAAAGCTTTGCTCTTCTCCTGACAGGAAGAATGAATATGCATTCTATATTTCAGGAGCTATTATTTCATAACCTAATTTATTCAACTTCATTACATATTTCTGTCAAAATCCCTCACTGACATGTGAAGTTATTTTTAGGGGTCAACCGAATAAGCCAAATGAATCAACAACACACAGGCTTTCCAACCAGGTCAGTTTCATCTTCTGCCTTTTTCTTTTTCCTGGAATAGAATATTTATACCCAAATGGCTGACAAAATGATGACATCTTATCAATTAATGATGGGTTTAAACGTGTAGGAGATATAGAAGGTATTTTTGTCTTACAGAGAAAAAGACTGATGTCTTGGAATATTTATACACCAGCAATTAGACTCGGCATTGTAAGAGTATCAGCCCAGACAAGACTTGGCCTTACGGCTTGTCAGCGTCACTTCTCCTCTGTGTTGATACGATCATTCACGGTAACCTTCTGGTCATCAGAAGTGGATATAGCTCCCAGTGGATACTCTGTAGAATGGCATCTTCCTTGTCAGCATTCATATTTCACAGTAGCATGTACGTGATATACCTGTGCAGTGGAACTTCGATTTACGAAATTAATTAGGGTTTGTAAATTAAAATGTTCGTATACAGTAGCCAATTTCGCCATAAAAAAACAATATAAATATGAATAATGGGTTCCAGGTTCGACAAAAGTCCATATTTCAGTAATCAGGCATGTGATTTTTCTGTCTATTGTCAGAAATCCGTCTTTTTTATCTCTGTACAAATCTAAAAAAAATATTTTCCGTTTTTTTTTTTCGTTTTTTCTGACATTCATTGTGTGTTAAAATCTTGATCCATCTCGACGCCATACCTGCCAACAACCACGGTTCTCCCGTAATGAGTCAGTGTTTTGACAATCCATTCCGGTTTACGGCTGCAGTGGTAAAAACTATGGTTTTCCATTAAAAATTATTCACTTAAAAATCGAAGCTACGTAGCTCTAAGTAAGTCCACGGGCAGGGGACAAAATATATGGGAAACATCAATGATGATTGGTTTGTTTATGTATAAGAAAATCCATGGCTGGTTGGTTTACTACAGTGTTTTTTAAGCCTTTTTTGAGGCAATGCACATTTTTTTCATTTAAAAATACGGAGGGACACAACCAGCAGAAAACATAAAAAAACTGAAACTCCACCAGGTTATTTTGCCTTATTTTGAGTTTGAGTGTTTTCCTGTGTGTAGTGCTTTAATTCTTGTCTTGTGCTGTTATTTTGGTGTTTTCCTGTAGCAGTTTCATGGCTTCCTTTGAGCGCTATTCCCCGTACCTGCTTTGTGTTAGCAAACTAGGCTATTTAAGTTGTTGATATTCTTCTTTGTGTGGACATTGTTGCTTGCCATGTCATGTACTGATGTACTTTGTGGCCGCCGTCTCTGCTCTACACGCTGCAAGTTTTTGCTGTCGTCCAGCATTCTGTTTCTGTTTACTTTGTAGCCAGTTCAGTTTTACTGTTGTTTTACATAGCCATCCCTATGCTTCATTGCCTTGTCCTTGCCCTTTTGTTATTTTTTTGTTTAAGCGTTACATAATTTTTTACCTGCACGCTGTGGTCTGCATATTGGTATCACAGTTCCACAGCCAAGTTTTACATTTCAAATCACATGCCTGAGTAATGGTTTGTATACTGTGAACACAATATAAAGCACTACAGTACTGTGTATCAAACAAACATAACAAAGGGTTGACGGATCAACTTTTTCTTTATTAACAATATCAAAATAACAACAACTAGCTGAACTGTCCTCATTTTCAGCCGCCCTGCAGACAGGCGTACCACTTTGTCACTATCCCTGTGGTGCACCCGATTTAAAATTACAAAACTCCCTAACTTTAACAGTCAGGTCACTACAATTATTATGAATAAAAAAATAAAATCGACTTTAATATACAGAGACATCCTGGATAAAAAAAAACAACGCTTCCCATCCAACCTGATGGAGATTGACAGGTGCTGCAAAGAGGAATGGGCAAAACTCCCCAAAGACAGGTGTGCCAAGCTTTTGGCATCGTATTTGAAAATAATTGAGGCTGTAATTCCTGTCCAAGGTTCATGAAAAAAAGTACTGTGCAAAGGTTGGAAAAACATTTGTACCATATTTATTTTAGTGTTTTAGTTTTAATAAATGTGTAAATTAAAAAAAAATTAAAAACACGTTGTCATTATGGGGTATTGTCTGTAGAATTCTGAGGACAGAAGGGGAATAATTCCTTTTTGGAATAAGGCTGTAACATAACATGTAGAAAAAGTGAAGCTCTGTGAATACTTTTCGGATGAACTGTACGAGACATCCAATAACTTTTAAATGTTTGCTTTTCTGCAACAACTTTTCCCACTCTCCAGAAAGTAATGGTCCTCATCACTCTAAAAAAGGAAACACAAGGTAAACAAAACAATTTGACGAGTCCAATTATGATAAAGTCAATACCCTGGGAATGGAATGTTTAGTAAGTTAGTAAAAGCGCTTTGTTTTTAGTCAGACAAAAGTTGCCCAATCTAGGCTTTTAGCCTGAATTGACGAAATCAGAGCGGCGAAACATCTTCCAAAAAAACAAATTTATTTGAATGAAAATTACTGTTCAGGGTGAATAAGATGACTGATTTTGAGGGCTGTCACTAAACACGCACACGCCCGTAATGGGTACACATGCACACAGTGAATATTAATTTCGAACTAATTTTATATATACATGTCTGTTTTAATCTCAAACATGTTGTGATGGCAAAATAAATATTAATTACTATTTTGCATCCTATGAATGCAGTGAACTGTATTGCATTCTTAAAATTGAAAACTGCTGTTGTCATCATTAAATGGTTTGTCTTTTATATTGTGTATGTATTGTTGTGCGGTTGAAAACGGCTCAGCGAATTTGCATAGAGAAACCAATGTTTAAATGGCACCGTATAATAATCATCAAAAACGCACAAGAGACAAGAACTTTGTTTTTGCAGTCACACCACACAGCACATAGGGCTGTGCGCGCATCTGTTTTTATTAGTACACACAAATTGGCACAATCAACCACGGACACATTTTAGCTGTGTGTGTCAGCCTTCAATAATGAAAACACGCATTTAAGAAATCAAAGACAATTAGGTCAAAGGCAATAATTGATGGCACATATTAACATGTATATATAAACCTTAATTAAGCAAAAAAAATATTTATTTGATTACTCTATTAATCGATCGAGATAGTCGATAGAATACTCGATTACTAAAATATTCAATAGCTGCAGCTCTAGTTACTTGCATTATTATCGTGTAACATAATAATAACCTTGATATTTTTCAGTGTCAGTTTCAGTTCATTTCAAACATGCATACAATGTAGTGCATCACATATTTACAGTTGTTTCATTACAGCACTTCCAAAAAGGAGATTGTAGAAGCTGAGCTTATTTGGTCCTACCTGTGATGAATGATTGGCATAGTAATGCCGGGTTTGTCCCTCCGTGGATGCGTTGAAAAGAACACAGCAATGGTAACTTTAAATGATTTATTAAACTTAACAAAAGCAGGCTACGAACAAAAATACTGGAGCTAGCAGACAAAATAAACCAAGGGCGCTAGCATAAAAGCTAGGAATAGAAAACAGAAAAACTAAGACTGGCACGAAGGCACACAAAAAGGAAAAACAATTCATCTGCACGAGAGCTGGAATAAAACAAAGGCTTAGCGTGAAAAGCCAGCGAGAATATACATACGTGAAGTCAGTCGATACTGTTGCTCAAAGGCAAATTTATGGACCCAGACTGAACAAAGAAAAGAAGAAGGCTTATATAGGGAGTAATCAAGGAAAACCAGGTGTGTGTAGAAAACGAGGAGCAGGTGAAATCAATGTGTAACCATGGTAACGGACTAAACAGGAAGTAAGTGGGTCAGAAGAGAATGAAAGAAAGATGGAAAAATAAACGTGAAGATCTGAGTCACGGATCGCAACACTACCCCCTTTCAAACCATAGCAATTTTATCCCATTTCCTTGTTCTCTCTAACAGAACAGTGAATAAAAAAATAATATACCATAGTAAGTAAACAAATATTAAATACATAAATAATCTTTATCTCAAGAGAAAAAAAAAGTGTTAAAGATGTTCATCATAATTATTGTTCTGTGTACTTTGTGAACACTTGGAGTTTGAAAAGTTTCTTAAACTAAATCATATTGGTGCTTTGTTTGATTTCGTTGGTTAATCCATTCCCTAATTTAATTCAATTTAAAGATATTGTCATGATCCGTGGCCTAGATCATGTTTTGTTATATTCTGTTTTGGACTCCCTCAGTTCCTGTTTGTGGACCTCTGGGTTCGTTTTAGATTCCATGGGGATTAATTGGGTTCACTTGCCTCTGGTTAGTGGTCGGCACGCTCACCTGTTGTCGACCACTAATCAGAGAGCTATGTATTCACCTTTCTCGCCACGCTCAGTCTGGCTTCATTGTTTGCTACATGCAACCGGTTACTTGAGTATTGCTTGTCTCCTAGCCTATGCTAAGTGGTAGCCTTAGTGACATCGGCACGTTGTTCCTTCGGCGTGTTTGCTGTTTTGGTACTTCTTTGATTTTCAAAGAATTAATCATGTTCCTACTTGCACATCCTGTCCGGAGTGGTCCATCTGCATCCCGGGGGAACGAACCCTGCAGTAAGCTGCGACCTCGCCGCCGTAACAGATATGCTAAAGCTGGGGTGTCAAACTCGGTTTCATAGAGGGCCCCATTGCAGTTATGGCTGCCATCAGAGGGACACTTTTAACAGTGATTAATTTACGAATTTTCCTATGCATTTTATTATCAAATATAATTTTTACACACATTGTAAAGACAAATCTGTATTATATTAAAAGTAGATGGAAAACAGTACCCACTGTTTATTTACCATCTTAAAATGGTATCGCAGTTATTTTACGGTAAAATACTGGCAGCTTAGTTGCCAGAATCGTACTGTAAAATTAAAGGTAGTTTGTTCAACATGTTACTGTAAATAGAAAAACAGTACCACTGTTATTTTTCAATTCTGGCAACTCAGCTGCCAGTTTGTTACCGTAAAATATCTGTGGTACCATTTTTCCATTTACAGTAACAACAACCGTATGATTTTACAGTTAAAAAAAGGCAGCCTAGACTTCAACATTTTATAGTAAAAACAGTGATAGAGTTTTTTTTCATTTTACAGTTTTAATTGAATATGCTGTCAAAAGCATCGGAATTGTCACGTAATGTCTATTGGGGTGGTATTGCTGGCAACTTGAGAGTTCCAGGTTCGATCCCCGCTTCCGCCATCCTAGTCACTGCTGTTGTGTACTTGGGCAAGACACTTTACCCACCTGCTCCCAGTGCCACCCACACTGGTTTAAATATAACTTAAATATTGAGTTTCACTATGTAAAAGCGCTTTGAGTCACTAGAGAAAAGCACAATATAATTCACTTCACTCTATAAATATAATTCACTATTGTCATTTTTACAGTGTACAATTTGGTGGATAACTTGCTTTAAAACCATAAGTCAAGCAGATATTGAAGTATTTATTTTTTATTTTAACAGATAAAAATGTGTGGAAAACATGGTAATATATTATTTGTTGGAATATTGCATAATCCATCCATTTTCGACCGCTTGTCCCTTCAAGGTATGCAATTTCATGCTGTGTATATATATATATATATATATATATATATATATATATATATATATATATATATATATATATATATATATATATATATATATATATGTGTACATATATATATATATATATAAACATATATATATATATATATATGTATATATATATATATATATATATATAATTATAATTTTTTGGGGGTCAAAATTGAAAGAACAAATACATTAACATTCACGGGCCATGTAAAATGATGTGGAGGGCCAGATACGGCCCCTGAACCTTAAGTTTGACACTTGTGTGCCAAAGGTTTTAATTTGGCCTCAAACTAATGCTGAAAATAATATTGTCAGCAAAAATTTGTGGAACAATATTTCCTACGGCAAAATGTGTTATCGGCTAAGGCCTATTAGTAGCTAAACTTTGCTAAAATCACTATTATTAGCTAATAACAAACACAAATAATACACGCGTGTGTGTTCTGAGTGTGTGACATGGGGTGTAGTTCACATGCTCGAAGTAGGAAGAAAGCAGGAAATAATGCGTGCAGCACATTTGAAAAGTTAGCGCACTCCAGGCATCCACTTAACTGTTGCACACAGTCCCTTCAATGACTAAGAGGCCTCATTATTTAATGGGACAAGCGGTAGAAAATGGATGGGTGGATGGGTCACAAAAAGTCAAAGTTTCAAGACTCACTTAAAAACACACAGTAGTTCTTGATATTCATTATCACACAACGCATGGAGGTATGATGCTGTTCGTGTGGCCTCCTAGCAGATGTTTGCCTCTTCCCAAACATACTGCAGATCTTTCACTGACAGCCAACCCAGAGCTGCAGGGTAATGGAAGGCGGGGGGCGGGCGGTGCCATCACCATAACCTCACAACTGATGTGACTTGTGGGGGAAATGAAAATGATTGATGGATTGTCACAGTGGCTTGAACTGGAAGTCAGTTTTTCAACTGGTGAGTGGAGTTATGATACATGTAAGTGTCAGGCACACTGGCAATCAAACATGGTGACAAAAGAGCCAATCTACCAAATTGGTGCCATTTGCTTGTCCCTCAAAAATAAACTGAAATTTCTGGGGGTGGGGTTTCTATCTCTAAATCGGATAATATACATATTGGACGGTGGGGTTAGTATATGGATTTTTCTTCGGTAATGTTGCACTGCAGAGAACGATGGGCCAACTCATTTCCCATGCAATTTTTTTTTTGTTGCAAAAACTGCAGAATAGCAAAATAAAGGTTAACAGGAGCAGATTTAGTGTGTGGTTTGCACACTTCCTCATCACGACCTGTCTTATTCTTCTTCTACAGTATTACTGTTACGATCCGCTGCCCGGATCGTTCCATTTTGTAGTTTTGTTCCTTCCTGTATCACATTCTGTAGTTTGACCTCCTGATTTCCTGTTTTGCTTTGTCACCATGGTTGCATATTGTTTCCACCTGCTACTCTCGGTTCACACACACCTGTTTTGCTAATCACCTGCCTTATTTAAGACTGACCCTTTTGTTAGTTCATTCTCGAATCCTAATTTGCTCATACGCAACAAGTGACGACTGCTATATATGCTATTACTCACTAGCTCTCACGCTACGTTTTATTTTATTCCTAGCTTTAATGCTAGTTGTTTTCCCTTTTTGTACCTTTGTGCCAATTATTAGTGTATCTGTTTGTTTTCCATTTGTTTCCCTTATCTGCCTAGCACCAGTGTTTTTGTTCCTAGCCTTTTTATTAGTTTAATAAATACTTTATTTCTTACCTTTCGCTGTGTTCTTGCCCGACGCATCCACGGAGGAACAAATCTGGCATCGCTATGCCCGACAAGTCTCACAGTAAGATCTGAGCAAAGAATGGTTCTTTCGCGTCGAGCTTCAAGGAGGACGTCTTCGACGAGGGAACGTGGATGGTGCTTCGAGCATTGGATGCAGAGACTCTTTGCTGCGAGCCAGGTGATGATATGATGTGGGGCCCGGATGGTTACCTGGTCCCTATCGATTCCACCTGGTCCGGTGAGTTCCCCTCTCAAAACGCTCGCACTCATCAGCGAAGGCGGAAGCCGAAAGGAAATGCTTCTCCTCGCGACAGTGACGCTTCCGGTCCACGCCTTCCCCCTCCTGAACACAACCAGCACCTGACCCTTGCCTGGTTCTCACACCAGCGCCTGACCCTTGCCTGGTTCTCAGACCAGCACCTGACCCTTGTCTGGTTCTCACACCAGCACCTGACCCTCTCCTGGTTCTCACACCAGCGACTGATCCTCACCTGGTTCTCACACCAGCAACTGACCCTCGCCTGGTTCTCACACCAGCACCTGATCCTTGCCTGGTTCTCACACCAGCACCTGACCCTTGCCTGGAGCCCACTCCAGCACCTGTTCCTAGGCTGGATCTCACTCCAGTACCTGCTCCGGGGCTGGAGCCCACACCAGCGCCTGCTCCGGGGCTGGAGTCCACACCAACGCCTGTCTCCACGTCGACGACTACTACGCCTGTCTCCACACGACGACTACTACGCCTGTCTTCACGTCGACGACTGCTATGCCTGTCTCAATGACAACTACTACGCCTGTCTCCACGACGACGCCGCCTTCTTCGGCTGCAGCACCCGCACCTGCTTCCACGGCGACAACGACGCTTCCGGTTCCTGCTTCCACAGCAATGACGACGCCGCCGCCCGCTTCTTCGACGACGACGCCGCCTCCTGCTTCCTCAACGACGACGACTCCACCTCCTGCTTCTACGGCGATGACGACTCTACATCCTGCCTCCATGATGACTTCTCAGCGTCCTCAAGTTGGCCTGCTGTGCAAGCAGCAATCTGGGGCCTGCAGGCGGCCCTCTCAGAGGTCAGTGTATGGAAGCCAGTGGCGCAAACAGCAGCCAAACAGAAGATTTTGTCTTAAAACTCTCCAGCAACTCAACTTTTGGCGCCATTCACGCCCACCTTCATGGCGGCCACCGATGTGGCATTTTCAAGGTCGCCCGCCAAAACTTTCGCGGCAGCGGCGTTCCATCCGCCGTTGCCACCAGAATTGTCCTCTGTGGATTCGGGGACACGCGACCTGGCGACCCTCCACCGTGTCCTCCCTCCGCCCTCTCTTCGCTTGTAAACTTTCTTGTTGTGGGGGGGGGGGGTTCAAGTTTTTGGGACATCTGGGATCTGTCCTTTTAGGGGGGAATCCTGTTACGATCCGCTGCCCGGATCGTTCCATTTTGTAGTTTTGTTCCTTCCTGTATCACATTCTGTAGTTTGACCTCCTTATTTCCCGTTTTGCTCTGTCACCATGGTTGCATATTGTTTCCACCTGCTACTCTCTGTTTACACACACCTGTTTTGCTAATCACCTGCCTTATTTAAGACTGCCCCTTTTGTTAGTTCATTCACGGATCCTAATTTGCTCATACGCAACAAGTGACGACTGCTATATATGCTATTACTCGATAGCTCTCACGCCACGTTTTATTTTATTCCTAGCTTTCATGCTAGTTGTTTTGATTTCCCTTTTTGTGCCTTTGTGCCAAGATTGTTTAATCTTTATATAAACGACATTTGTAAAGTTAGAAAGGACTTGAAGTTACTTTTATTTGCAGACGACACAACTGCTTTCTGTTCAGGAGGGAACACACAGAAGATAATACAAATAATAACGGGAGAAATGAACAAATTAAAAAAATGGTTTGATAAAAACAGACTATCTTTGAATCTCAGTAAAACTAAAATAATGCTATTTGGTAACAGTAGAAAAGAGTATCAGACACAAATACAAATAGACTGAGTAGATATTGAAAGCGTAAAAGAACCAGATTTTTGGGAGTATTAATAGATTATATAAAAATGAACTGGAAATCACATATACAAAACATACAACATAAGGTGGCAAAAAACATTTCAATAATGAATAAAGCAGAATACGTCCTGTGCCAAAAATCACTTTATATTCTCTACTGCTCGCTAGTGTTACCATATCTGAGTGCAGAAATATGGGGAAATAACTACAAATGTGCGCTACATTCGTTAACTGTGTTACAAAAAAATCAATTAGAATAATACATAATGTTGGATATAGAGAACATACAAACCCTTTATTTATTGCGTCAAAAATTTTAAACTCGATGATTTGGTAAAATTGCAAACAGCTAAAATGATGTACAAAGCAAACTATAACCTGCTACCAAAGAATGTACGACAATTATTTTCAACTAAAGAGGAGAAATATAACCTTCGAGGACAATCTAATTTAAAACATTTGTATGCACGTACAACACTTAAAACCTTTAACATATCAGTATGTGGAATTAAATTATGGAATGGACTAAGTAAAGAAGGTAAACATTGTACTGATATGATCCAGTTTAAGAGGCTGTTCAAATTAATAGTGCTTACAAAGTACAAAGAATAAGAATTATGAGAAACACTTTCAACCTTATTGAAAATAAGATATTCTTTGTTTATGTATGTTAATAATGACTGAATTAATTAAGTACATATTACAAAACTGTTGTGTTACTGAATCACGGATGTCATTTTGCTATTTTGATATTTTGCTGTAAAGGAGGTCAGTGAATGAATGTATATATTTGTAGGCACTCTGGCGTGGGAAAGGGGTAGGATTAAATAAGCTTTGCTTCTTCCTACTCCTTTTTGGACATGATGTATTGTGTATTGTGAAATGATGAAATTGCCTGATGTATAATGTTGTAGGTATGTCATGTTCGAGATAAACTAAGAAAAGAAAGAAAGAAAAAGTTTTAGTGAACTTGTTTGTTTTCCTAGCGTCCATGCTAGCGCCATTTGTTTCCCTTATCTGCTTAGCACCAGTGTTTTTGTTCCTAGCCTTTTTATTAGTTTAATAAATACTTTATTTCTTACCTTTCGCTGTGTTCTTGCCCGACGTATCCACGGAGGAACAAATCCGGCATCGCTATGCCACACAAGTCTCACAATTACAACGGGACTGAAACAATTACTTTTACTACAAAATGACTTTTGCTACAGTTATACAGTTTTTCTACACATCCGTCATCTTTGTAAATATACCAAATCAAAATATACAATGTACTTTATGAACGAATACCTTAATGACCTCAAACTACTGTTCTAATAGTGCTTTTAAATATACTGTTTATTTGTCTATGAATGTTGTCATCTTAAGGCATTCAATCGATCACAACTGGACTGTTTGGTTTGTCGTAGAAGACGTTTCGCCTCTCATCCAAGTAGGCCTCATTAGTTCATGCTCATTGATTTAGATTGGTCAGACCTAGTCTAGCGGCAAATATTTATACTCCAAAAACCAGGAGGGTAAACCTGGGCAAGGATGGTTTCGCTCTATTGTAGTGAGAAAAACAAGTGTTTTGATGCAAACGAGCAAACCTAACTGTCAAAGCCGTCGACAGTCGTTGAAGTGGAATTTCCCCTCTTTAGCATTAAGGTATTATGTGGCAGAATGATCGCCGTCAATCGACTACTGCCAGTCGCAGTCATCCGTGTTCGCATTCCATTCAGTTGTAAACAAATTGCAAAAATGGTATTCTGGAATGTTTTTATCTCCTGTTATTTGTTGGAGGCTAAATTGCAGAGTCTTTTAGAAATGGTTGAAAGGACAGTGTTTTTATTATGTGATAATGCCTTTTATACTGGATTGTGTTTGTTTTATGTACTGTATGTGATTGTCTACTTGGATGTTGGAGTCTGCAAAAAAACTTGTATACGTATATATATATATATATATATATATATATATATATATATATACATATATATATATATATATATATATATATATATATATATGTATATATGTATATATATATATATGTATATATATATATATATATATATATATATATATATATATATATATATATATGTGGGAGATAGGTGGTGTTACAGACCCCCTCCTCTGTTCATCTGTTCAGGAATGTTTTTTCAACCTTGACATAGATGGCTTCCCTCACTCTTCTTTTGTACCATCCATCCTCCTTGTCCAGAATCGGTACATTTTTCCTCTCAAAGGAGTGCTGTTTCTCCCTGAGGTGTAGATAGACAGCTGAGTGACGGACACAAATATATTGTCATTCCACATGTTTCAGGTCTACTGTATCTATTTATCTGGACTTTAATATAATTTCCCATTTTTCTTCCAAACTATTTTCATCATCGACTAACTTAACGGTGAGTCGCCTATTTGGATCATAAGTGTACAGCTATTTAGTGACTCTAATATTGCAATCTGCTTTTAAAGTCAGCTTGAGATATTTATAGGCATGTGTAAACTAAACATTAAGACAATAAACATGATGGATTTATTAAGAAATATTTATTTACGCTGTTACAAAAATAATACATTTTTTAAACTGGCAAGCGTTCCAAAAAAAACAAAGGATCATTTTATAGTCCAGACATGGAGGATTGTGGGTCTCCTCTGCTTTGACTGCAGCTGGGACTGCTGTGCGAGGCTACTGTCAACCTGACCGTCTGTCATGTCTTTGTGATCATGTTCTGTTTATTTACGTTCTGTTTTGTTTTTGACTCCATTAGTTCCTGTTTTTTCGCGCACCCTGGTTTGTTTTAGTTTCCATGACAACCATTAGTTTCACCTGGCTCATTTGTTTGGACTCACGCACCTGTCAATAATCAAAGCACTATTTAAGCCTGCAGTTGCCAGGCAGTCAGCCTGGCGACATTACCCTCTGCACACCCTTGATACCTGATTGCTCACTTCTTGCCATAGATTTGTGCTTGTCACGTCACAGTAAGTGTTTTCGTTTTTGTTGTCCATAGTTGTGCTATTGTGCGACTTTTTGTTTTCAGAGCCAAGTTTTGAACCTCTGCTGAGAGCTCCTTTCATTTGTTCCCTTTTCTGAGTTAATAATAAAAGATGTCAGTACCTTCACGCCATGTCCGGTCCAGTCGCTTTGCACCACGAAAAAACAAATCACACCAAAGTCCAAGTCATGATACCGTCCATACAAAATTGTATTATATTTTATTTTTCAATTTTTTTGTAACTTTATATATTAATTTTTTTTTATGTCATTTTATTTTTTTTTCTTTCTGATGACTGCTTTTAGTGTGTGACAAGCCCGGCCTGAACAAAGTTCACCAAACTGTAACAAAACTATCATTCTCTAGGTTTGTTCAGTCAGACCAATGTAGGACTTGAGATTAAAAAATTACACTTACTGCTCACGTAGTATTGACATTACTGTGTTCCGATATTAGTTCCTAAAGACTGTGAACATTATGTCAACACATGTCAAGTTGTGCAGCACGGCAGTGATGACAACCCTTAAAGATGCCATCATTGGAGCCATGCAATCGGTCTCTGCTGTACATTCAATATTTACAACTCCTGCTTTCTACATGTGACAGAGCATCAGTTAATACAGTTTGTGATCTGAGCCGCTAGCTTTACAACGTACATGCGGACAAACATCCATCAAAGAAACCAGGTACGTTGCAAATATCGATCTGTTCAGTGTTGAGAGTACAGGAAGACCTTGAAAGCACCAAGACAGGCCAATCAATTTACAAGCTGCTTTAATTCCACCCATGAGCGCCTATAAACATAGGCCCTCCTATTCTTTGACAAACGATTTTTATAGTCAAATCACACTTGTTAAACATTTTTATACAGCACAGCTGTGGGGATCCCCCACAAATACAAAGCTCTCATTTGCGACTTTGGCCACTTTTTCCATTTCCGACTACAACCGGTACCTAGTGTTATTATTTTTTTTCTGGAAATTTTTGGCAAAATTGTGAAAACAATTTCCTAATCAACTGTTGTGGGTGTGAAATAGGTCCCAGTGCACCATGCACACTCCAAACTCTCAGAAAGGATGACAACAGGGCAACTCACAAAGTTGACATTTCATCAAAGAAAGAAAATACTACCAACACGTAGAAACATATGCACACAAGGCGACTTTACATGGCTGTCGCGTTTTCAATCCCTTCCAAGCTCAGAGTATTGTTATTTCTGTCGAATACAGTGGCTGAAATGGTTTGCTAAATTAATTTATGTAAGAGTCTCTGACAAATATTCCCAAGTATATGAATCCTTCAGACGGCTCCTTAAAAACAAAAGCAGTCCGTGGGAAAGCTTTTGCCAAACTGTAAACAACAAATACTTCACTCCTTTGAAGATTTAATTCACAGTCGGACAGCAGGCCGAAACAATCTAGTATATCAAGTATAGTAGGAAGGGAAGTAAGCGGGTTAGAAATCTATAATAAAAAGTCATCCGCATAGAATGAAAGTTTATGAACTTGGCCATGCCGAACAATGCTCTCAAATTTGGTGTTGACCAAGGAGCCAAATGGCCAGAGGCTCAATGGTCAAATTAAATAATAATTGGTGAAAGGGGACAGCTCTGACGTGTGCTGTGCTGAAGGGAAAAAGGTCTTGATTACCATTACAATTGGTACATACAATTGCAGTTGGGTATGCATACAGTAAACAAAGCCAGGATATGAACTTTGGGTGGAAACCATTGTTTTCTCAAATGAAAGAAAGGTAGCCTCATTCCATTCTGTCAAACACTTTCTCTGTGTCGAGGGATACCACGATCTCTGGAGAGTCAGGTTCCGATTGAAACATTTGGTTCATCCAGGCTCTTTTATTGCGACAGGTTTCAGGAGATTTGAGATTAGTTTTCTTTAAAAATAATATATCACCCTTGGGATGCTGTAGACGTGCCATTACTTTACAGATTTTGATGGGTTTCTCATGCCTTTTGTATTCCAGGAGATCAGACGCTCTTTACCAGACTAAGACATGGTAGCGGACACTTAAAGAATGGTACCATGGTGAAGCCATGTGGATTTACTCTCCCTGAGACAAAGAGATAAGATTATGAGTGAGAGCACGAAAAAAATATTAACACACACAAAAACAGACAAACATGCTGACCAACACACTACAACAAAAAGTAATGACCAAACCTTGAGTTGCCTGAATACAAACTTTCTTGTGCATCCAAGTTCAAAAGTTCTTGGTTATCTCACACTATCTAGGGTCTTTTGTCCCTTCACTTATATTAAAGCCCTGATAAATTATAAACAGGAAAATAAGGGAACAGTAATCCATTAGAATAAACAAAGTTTGAAGAAGAACATGTGCAAAACATTATTTTACCTGCTCAGTTGCCTTGTGGTTAATGTCCGCCCTGAGATCGGTAGGTCGTGAGTTCATATCAAAGACAATAAAAATGGAACCCATTACCTAACTGCTTGACACTAAGCATCAAGGGTTGGAATTTGGGGTTAAATCACCAAAATGATTCCCAAGCGTGGCCTGCTGCTCACTGCTCCCCTCACCTCCCAGGGGGTGGAACAAGGGGATGGGTCAAATGCAATATAACAGCCATACAAAGAGTAGAGCCTCCCAAATATATATATATATATATATATATATATATATATATATATATATATACATACATATATATATATATGTAGGTGTGGGTTCCCTCAATCATCAGGAGATTTTCTCCTGATGATTGAGGGAACCCCTCATGAAATAGTTCTGTAGAGATGAAGTAGTCTTGTGATTTTTTCCCACACCTACATATTGCGCTCTACCACGGCATCGAGCACTATTCTCTGGATAATCCAATCAAGACATACATATATATATATATATATATATATATATATATATATATATATATATATATATATATATATATATATATATATATATATATATATATATATATATATGTATGTGTATGTATTTGTATATATATGTACATGTACAAAACCCAAAACCAGTGAAGGGGGCACGTTGCGTAAATCGTAAATAAAAACAGAATACAATGATTTGCAAATCCTTTTCAACCTATGTTAAATTGAATACACTGCAAAGACAAGATACTTAACGTTCAAACTGGTAAACTTTGTTATTTTTGCAAATATTACCTCATTTGGAATTTGATGCTTGCAACATGTTTCAAAAAAGCTGGCACAAGTGGCAAAAGAACTGAGGAAGTTGAGGAATGCTCTTCAAACACTTATTTGGAACATCACACAGATTAACAGACTAATTGGGAACAGGTGGGTGCCATGATTGGGTATAAAAGCAGCTTCCATGAAATGCTCAGTCATTCACAAACAAGGATGGGGCGATGGGTCACCACTTTGTGAACAAATGCATGAGCAAATTGTCCAGCAGTTTAAGAACAACATTTCTCAACACGCCATTGCAAGGAATTTAGGAACTTCACCATCACAGTCCGTAATATCATCAAAAGGTTCAGAAAATCTGGAGAAATCACTGCACGTACGCAGCAAGGCCGGAAAACAACATTGAATGCCTGTGACCTTCGATCCCTTAGGCGGTACGGCATCAAAAACTGACATCAGTGTGTAAATGGTAAATGAGTTATTCTTGTACAGCGCTTTTCTACCTTCAAGGTACTTAAAGAGTTTTGACATTTCCACATTCATCCATTTACAAAAGGATTTCACCACATGGGCTCAGGAACACTTCAGAAAACCACTGTCAGTAACTACAGTTAATCGCTATATCTGTAAGTGCAAGTTAAAACTTTACAATGCAAAGCCAAACTCATTCATCAACAACACCTAGGAACACTTCGCTGGGCCCGAACTCATCTAAGATGGACTGATGCAAAGTGGAAAAGTGTTTTGTGGTCTGACGAGTCCACATTTAAAATTGTTTTTGGAAACTGTGGACGTTGTGTCCTACGGACCAAAGAGGAAAGTTCAAAAGCTAGCATCCGTGATGGTATGAGATGTATTAGTGCCCAAGGCATTGGTAACTTACATATTTGTGAAGGCACCATTAATGCTGAAAGATACATACATGTTTTGGAGCAACATATGTTGCCATCCAAGCAACATATTTTTCATGGACGCCCCTGCTTATGTAATTGCCTTGAGAAGGGAGAAGTTTGAGTTATACAGACACGAGGACCAAACTTTGTTCTTCTCACATCTGTAATGACTGCAAGGAGGAAGTCAGGTGTCCCCTGACCCCCCCCCCCCCACCCCCCGCTGAGGCCATCCATTACTACAGTGGCTCTTATTAATGCTGGTATTACAATAACATTAGCTCCATATGATACAAATAATGGTGCTTTACTGTTGCCATTAACAATAAACCTTTTTAAGTTGTGAATATAAAATGACAGTAATAAAACAAAAGAGCTTACTCTGCTACTTACAATGACTGTATTCTACTAGTAACTAAATTTACTGTTATGATCCGCTGCTCGGATCATTCCATATTCGTGTTTTGTTCCATTTTTGTATCATAGTCTGCCAATGTTTGCCTTAGTTCCTTGTTTAGTCTGTTGCCATGGTTGCTCATTAGTTTTCACCTGCCTCTTGTTTTCGACGCACACCTGTTGTTGCTGAGTACTGCCTTGTTTAAGCCTGCCTCTTTTGTTATTTCGTCCTCGGTTCCTAATTTGCTCTCATGCAACAAGTGACGACTGCTTTCCATGCTCTACTCGTTAGCTTTCGCGCTACGCTTTATTCATTCCTATTTCTCATGCTAGTTGTTTTTGTTTTTCCTTTTTGTGCCTTTGTGCCAAGTGTTAGTGTATCTGTTTGTTTCCCTAGCTTCCATGCCAGCGCCTTTTGTTTGCCTTTTCTGCTAGCACCAGTATTTTTGTTCTTAGCCTTTTATTAGTGAAATAAATCCCTTATTTCTTACTTTACGCTGTTTTCTTGGCCGACGCATCCTTGGAAGAACAAATCCGGCATCACTATGCCCACCAAGCGCTACATTTAAATCCTCTTACACATTCCCCATCAAGATTAATTGTTGTCCTCAATATCCTTACATTTAGCATTACAGTTTTAACCACCATTTAACATGTGCCAAGACAGGTTTATAAGCTGGAACTCTTTTGATGGATTCAGTTTTTGCACTTCAAACATGAGCAAACTTTGATTTACAGGCTGGAACTCTTCTGATACATTCTGTTTGTTTTGTTTACTTCCATAAGTCTTCAGCAGTGGTAACTTGTAAGTTGGTATCCGTCTACGTTCCGTACAAGTAAAGGCGCTGGTCGTTCCATGACGACACTGGTTGTGTCCATATCTGAAGTCCTGCATTAAGGAGTGTTTCAGCAATACTGTAACAAGATTGGGATCCAAATTTATCATATGGGTCAAAGGCAGAGGACAAATTTCACCACACCTAGTGTGTACGTGACAATTAACTTTAACTAATCGGAAGTCTTTGGCGGTCTTCGCTGTCGCTGAGGTCTCTCATATCTCACTTCTGCTTCGCTTCCTCTCGTGTTGTCCATAATAGGCAGCGGTGCACATTCCCTAGTATCAGGTGAATTGTCACTATGAACATCCTGGTTTTCCTGTTGGTTGTCATCAATGTCCTCCTATAGCATAGGTGTTGCAGCTCTGCTTTGTTTAAGTGCACTAGCGTCATGCATCATGACAGGCGTCCCTTGAGTTGGTTCTGACTGCTGAACTGGGAGCCGAGGTGACGAGTCTATGAAATAGTAATCATCCTTATCATTGTCGTCCTCTGAACCCTCTTCCACTTTATCAGTCAGTGTCGTTTTCCTTTTTAGTTTCAAAGTCAGACGCAATTCAGCTTCCAGCAGCAGGTGATCACATGGCAAAAGATGGTTACAATGAAGAATCCTTGACTTTCCTTTCCCAATTTCGGGTCTCAGCTCATAAATAAAAACATCCTCTCCCACTTGTCGAACCACAGTATGAATAGTGTCTTCCCAGTGATTTCTGAGCTTTCCTGTGTCCCCGCGAAGGTTCATGTTTCGCACTAGCACACAGTTACCTGGGTATAACACTGAACTCCTCACTTTCCCATCATATATCCTCTTGTTTCTCTGGGCTGATTCGTGTGCATTTTGCCGTGCAATTATGTATGCCTCTTGCATTTCTTTTTTCCACTGGTTAACATACTCTCTGTAACTACCACTTCCTGCTTAAGTTGGCAAGTTGAACAACATGTAAATTGTTAACCTTGGGGAATGGCCATACAACAAGTAGAATGGGGAGAAGCCAGTTACCTCTGTTCGCTATAAGCAAATGTTAACTTATTTAGAGAGGCTTTCTAGTTCACCTCGTCTCTCTGCAAGAGATTTTAGCATCTGCATTAGTGTGCGGTCGAGACGTTGTTCTTGTCCATTTCCCTGCGGATGATAATGTGTAGTCTTCTACCAGACTACACAACAATATTTGCTCAATTGTAAGAAGAGTTGGTTTTCAAACTCGCCCCCCGGATCGTGATGGATGCGTTTTGGAAATCCAAATTTAAGGGCATGATCAATATTTTGTCAGCCACAGTTTTGGCAGATTGTATGTTGTAAGGTACGCCTGTGCGAACATACTCATAGCCACCTCTGTATCCATGCAGATGAAGGAAGTCCATTGAAACAAGCTCAAAGGCCTGCGTGGTGACAATACTTGTAAGAAGGGCCCTTGTCTCGCGGCAAGGTTTTTTTCTGTTTTAAGCAAGTAAAGCACATTACATATTGCTCTACGTCTCGCTGCATGTAAGGCCAGTAAAAGCGGTCTCTAATCAATAACACGGTTCTGTCAGTCCCTTGGGTTCCCATTTGGTTATGTAGTTCCTTTAATACAGTAGTTTTTCAGGCAATGCCAGTTTTTCTCCATAAAACTCCACTTCCATCAGTCTCCAGTTTTTCCGACTCTCTGAGTAAGCAGCGGCTGTGTACACTAAATGTTCTCAGCTCTTGGCAAAAGAGTCTTGCTCCAGACACCTTACTTTGCAGCACTTGCCCCAATATGGGATCTTGTTTACCAGTTTGAACATCTCGCTGATCCTGGTATATCTGAGCAAGTGTTAACGACATAACTGAGGTATCCTGAGCACCAAGCAGGTTTGTGACAGATATAGCCATTAACCACGAGTCATTTGAATCTGGCTGTATATCTACTGCCTGAGCAGTAGCTCCAACTGCATCATAGTACATTTCTCCCGTGCACTCACTCATAGTTTCTAAGTTAAATGGCATTCTAGACAAGCTATCAGCATCAATGTTCTCTTTTCCAGGGCGGTACTTAGTGGTAAAGTTGAAATCAGCTAATTCTGCAACCCATCTACTCCCTGTTGTTTTTAATTTAGCAGTGGACAACAGATAAATAAATCAAGGGATTATTGTCGCTGTATACTGTGAAAAAGGTGCATAATAAAGATAGTTGCGAAAACGTTTTGTGATTGCTCACTTCAGAGCAAGGAATTCCACTCAACCTGAATGGAGGTTGTAGTTTTTCTCTGCTGCTGACAAGGTACGTAAGCCATATGCATTACCCAAAACATCCCGTCCTGCTTCTGATACAGCACAGCTCCCACCCAGCTCTTTGTTCGAAGCATCCGTGTGGAGTACAAATGGCTGGGAAAAGTCCGGGAAGGCTAGGACAGGTGGTTGAACTAGACACTTTATCAGTTGCTCAAGAGTTTGTTGGTGTGAGTTCTTCCATTCAATGGGTTTGTGAGATGACACCACTTTTGACGTGACTTTTGATGTTGTCATTTTGTTAGCCTGTTAGTACTGTGTGCATAAACATACTCTGCACTTTCGCGGGATCATACTTGAGACGAGACTCAGCTTCTTGTGATGCAAACAGTATTTTGTGTCTTAAATCCATTGCTCTAATTAAGAAGTTTTGTGGAGTGTCTTTATTATTCTGAACCTCTGTGGTTAGTTGCTTGTACAACTCAGTTGCACTTTTCTCCTGGCAGTGGGAGCGAAGGATCCTCTGCAGGGTGGAAAGGGACAGGTTACGTTTACCCTCGAGATAGCTTCGCAGTTGAAGGCCAGGAACAGTGGCTCTGATAACAGCATCCACTATTTCTGATTCATGGTAACCAAGGGCGTAGAATTGGGTAGGGACGCTAGGGACACGTCCCTACAAATATCCAGCCGCTACTGTGTAGTCACTATCAATACATGCGATGCCCGTAATGTTTAGTCAATGATTATGGCACAGAAAGGGTTAAATGTCTGTCTCTGCTAGAAGTCCCGCCTCTAACCTAAATATCGCTGCCTGATTGGTTGCCACTTTCATGCTAACTTACGTGTGATTGACGGTCCCCGCTGTCACTCCTCACTGTGGAAAAAACAGTCCCACCTATCCAGACGTTAGCTCCAAATTAGCACTGCATCTCGTCTTTTCCTCCGCTATTTTCCAGGTGAAAGTCAATGCTCAGTCCCCTTTACCATTGTTAACCCTCCCCGTAGGTGAAAGTTAACCTTAAACATGTGAATTCAACTACTTTAGTCCGTTTTTTAACATCGTAAAAACATCAGCTGTCTTTTTCTACGGACTGCAACAGTCCGTTGTCATGGATACATGACAACAACTTCCATTCATACCAGTCATGCGTGTCTGAGGCGGAGTGATAGCCTACGCTGTGATAAGGCTTTGGAATATTTAAACCACGGTTAACAGCCAATCAGATCGCCGGATTTCACCTTTCCGTTGTATTTTTAAATTTTTTTTTAGTTTCATGTAACATATTTACAGTACAAAAGCAGCAATAGAAAGAAGTAGATGAAGGGAAAAATTGGGAGTGATTTAAACACAAGTTGGGGAAAAGATTATTACAGTTCATTCATGTTTATTTACAATGTTGTATTGCATGAATGTATTTCTGATGTTGTTGATGGACAGTAGGCTATGTTAATTGACAGTATGATGCACAGTTGCACTACAGCCCTACACTAAAGAGTAAAGATGAGAACTCTTCCAAGTTGTCTCCTTTGCTTTCATTTTAGTTGCTTCACCCTATAACATCTGCATGAAGTGAAATTATGATTGCTAATGTAAAAAAAATAAAAAAAGTAAACTTTCAGAGTGTTGCCTTGGAGCACTTTTGTGTCCCCACCAATCTCGAAATCAAACCTACTCCCTTGATGGTAACCCTTACAAAGGTCAATCTCAATTTGACGGACCAAGCTGAAAAGTGTCCGTCTGTTCTTTTGCCCGGGTTCACCAATTTGGCCGGCGATTTTATAGTGTTTTTGCCACACTGGGTTAGTTACATGGACAGGAGGTATGCAGACTGACACTGTGTCCTCGTTAACATTACTTGATGTTGTTTTGTTTGCTAATCCTTTCATTTTTATCTCTTTATGTTGCAACATGAGTTTTAGCTGCTCTTTCGCCTTTCAATTTTTCTTGTTCCTTATTAAATTCTGTTTTTACTGATGTGTCACTTTTACCAGCACGTAACAGGATTTTTATTTTGTCCGTCAAGTTCAATAATTCTGACAACCCTTCATCTGCAAATTAACACAGTTCATCACGTTCAATATAGTGAAGGACATGGGAAACAATAGCATTGCGGGTTTTGCCAACTATGTCTTCTCTATTTGTTCCAGAGATTTGAAGAAAGTCACTTACTTATATTAACTGGTATGTATTCAGTAGAAAAAGTTTTCCTTTGATTTCAAATTGGAGCTTCTATACCTCAGATTCTATCTTGGCAGGTGAGAGACAAGTATATAGGAGGACTTTTTTGTGTTGCCTATTACCGTGGACTTTGCTGCTCCCTAGTGGACACGATACGCCTCATAATATGCGCTTTCCTTGGCAAAGCTTCCACTCCCACCTTAATTGCAGTCTCTCCTACCTGAGTTTTTTTTAATGAGATGGTAGATGTGCGGTGTCTTCCCAGCGATGCCTCCAAAATGTAATCGCCCTGAGAGGGAGAGGTTTGAGTTATACAGATACGAAGACACAACGTCGTTCTGCTCACGTCTGTAATGACTGCAAGGAGGAAGTCAGGTGTCCCCCTAGGATAGCAACGCGCCCCCTGCTGGAGCAGTTCGGTACTACAATGGGTCTTATTAATGTTGGCATTACAATAACATTATCTCCATAATATACAAATAACGGTGCTTTACTGTTGCCATTAACAATACATATTTTTGAGTTGCGAATACGAACCCTGTTTCCATATGAGTTGGGAAATTGTGTTCGATATAAATATAAATATACATATATCATATAAATAAATATATGTATATATTATGATTTGCAAATCATTATATTCAGTTTATATTTACAACGAACACAATTTCCCAACTCATACGGAAACAGGGTTTGTATATGTATATATATATATACATACAGTCGCGATCGAAAGTTTACATAAACTTGTAAAGAACATAATGTCATAGCTGTCTTGAGTTTCCAATACTCTCTAAAACTCTTATTTTTTTGTGATAGAGTGATTGGAGCACACACTTGTTTGTCACAAAAAACATTAATGAAGTTTGGTTGTTTTTTGAATTTATTATGAGTCTACTGAAAATGTGACCAAATCTACTGGGTAGAAAGTATACATACAGCAATGTTAATATTTGGTGACATGTCCCTTGGCAAGTTTCACTGCAATAAGGCGCTTTTGGTCGCCATCCACAAGCTTCCGGCAAGCTTCAGATTGAATTTTTGACCACTCCCCTTGACAAAATTGGTGCAGTTCAGCTATTATGGTTGGTTTTGTGACATGGACTTGTTCCTTCAGCATTGTCCACACGTTTAAGTCAGGACTTTGGGATAGCCATTCCAATACCTTAATTCTAGCCTTATTTAGCCATTCCTTTACCACTTTTGACTTGTGTTTGGGGTCACTGTCCTTTTGGAACACCCAACTGCGCCCCAGACCCAACCTCTGGGCTGATGATTTTAGGTTATCCTGAAGAATTTGGAGGTAATCCTCCTTTTTCATTGTCCCATTTACTCTCTGTAAAGCACCAGTTCCATTGGCAGCAAAACAGGCCTACAGCATAATACTACCACCACCATGCTTGACGGTAGGATGGTATTCCTGGGATTAAAGGCCTCTCCGTTTCTCCTCGAAATATATTGCTGAATATTGTGGCCAAACAGCTAAATTTTTGTTACGTGGACAAAGATAAGACCTTCTGAAAGAAAGTTTTGTTGTAGCAGCAGCAGCGTCCTTCGAAGGCCATAGTGACGCATTTTTCGTCATTGTCCCATGAAAAAGAAGTTTAAAGCCAGCAAGCAAACATTGTTTACCATTCTTCTAATAGAGGGTGGAAATGATGGAAGAAGCATGTATTGAATTTTGACATCATCAGTCTGGGACAAACCATTACTTTTTTTTAAGTCTCCGTATGGAGGGGGGCGTGGTCTGAAAACCTGTCGCAGAGCGGGGTGTGTAAGGACCGGCCTCGAAGCACAGCTGGCAGGTGATTGGATTACCCGGCTGGAGATGATCATCCAATAACCTGCCATGCTTATCAGCAGCAGCCGGGCCGAGACACCTTGGAGCGAGGGGACACATATGCACGCAAGACCACATATGCACGCAAGACCACACCAAGTTGAGAGAGAGAGAGAAAAAGCCAAAAGAGACTGAAAAGTCGCAGAGCAGAGTGATGACCTGGCGTGCTCACACAGCAGACACGGACTAAAAAGTTGCAGAGCAGAGTGCTGACCAGGTGTGTGTAGCCAAAATAAAACATTGTTCAAACCAGACTCCCGGGCTCCCAAAAAGGTCTATTTAGGTCAGGAGAACCCACAAGAGGGAAACCTCCACACTCCGTATGTGCCCTGTACAGGCATACGTTGAGCGCAGAGCTTTAGAAATCTAAACTTTGGCCGGCGTTTGCAAAAGTCTGCGTTTTTAAAGACAAAACTATTGTATTTGCGTGTGGACAAGAGGCCGAAACGCCTCTTGTCCACACGCAAATACATACTTTTGTATGTATTTGCGTGTTAAAACACAAACTGCAAAACAGATTTTCACCACTAGGTGTCTTAGAAAATAACATTGGGGGGCATAACACTTCCCGTCTGGTATTATAAGATACCACCATGTATTTTACTGAGGAGCAGTACGACCTCTGAAATAGGTCTGGCATAAACCTCAGGGGTACCCTGTTTGATGATCTTCACATTCACTTTTCGAATCCTGCCGTCACGGCTGGGGAAGGGTTCCTCAATGACGGCAGTGGCCACTCATTTCTCTTTATTTGAGTGTCTTTTGAGGAGTACCACATTGCCTACTTGCAAGTTTGGTCTTTCTGACTTCCACTTCTTGCGGGCTGAAGGATTGCCAAGTTCTTGTCTCCAACATTTCCAGAAAGTTTAGGCTAGACTTTGGACTTGCCTCCATTGCTTGTTACAGAGATCTTTCAGATCCATGTTCCCCAGAGGAGCAGATACTGGATCAGTCTTTTAAGTAAGCAACATTGCGGGCGTGAGAACTGCTGGCATGTCAGTATCAGACGATACTGGAACTAGAGGCCTTGCATTCATGTTTGCCATGACTTCACTCATGAGTGTTACAGGTACTTCGTGGGAGAGGCATCAGTCGTCCTTAAGCAACATAGCATCCAAAATGCAGTGTGCGATGCCAATGATCCTTTCCCACACACATCCCATACGAGAGAAGTGTGGCGGATTGAATGTCCAGGTACAGCCTTTGTCCTGCTGGTGAGCTTTCAACTCCGTATTGTCAGAGTTTATTTGCAGTTCTCTGCAAGCTCCAATACAGTTTGTGCCCTTATCGGACCTCTGGAGTTTCATAGGCCCTCTGATGGCGTTGAATCTCCTTAAGGCATTATTGAAACTTTAGGTTTACAGTACATTGTTTCTATGAGCTCGATGGATACCGCTCGTGTACTCAGACATGTAAACATGACTGCCCAGCGTTTATTCTCTGCATATCCACCTCTCGTCTTGCATGCTGAGATGGTCCAAGGCCCAAAGACGTCAAGTCAAACGTTCGTGAAAGGAGGATCCAAGATAAGTCTATCCGCATGTAAGTTAGAGATTTTAAGTTCTTTGAGCTTTTCTATCATTCTTTTGCAGGTGACACATTTGTTTATCACACTTGACACAAGTCTCTTATTTCCTGTTATCCACAGTTCAGCTGTCCGAACTGCGCCTTCAGTGAATTGTCTGCCTTGATGGGCCACTTGTTCGTGGTAGTATCGTACCAACAAAGTAAATATGTGATTGTCTTTTGGAAAAATGTTCGGATGCTTTTCTTCCCAAGTCATGTCTGCTGATGAAGTCCGGCCTCCGACTCTCAGCAATCCTTCATCGTCAAGGATAGGATCCAAACTCTTGAGCGGACCATGTCTAGACAACTCTTCACCCTTTGCTAGAATTTTAATGTCCTCTTTGTATACATCTTGTTGTGTTTTCAATATGACCAGTCTGGCTTGACTGAGTTAATCTTATCTCTGGATACAGTCTGAAGTTTTGCAGAAGACTCGAGCCTTTTGGACAAGCTTGGCTATTGCACGAGTAGGAGATTTCCAGCTGGAGAATTTTTCAAACCGGTGAGAGCCAAGAAGTCCACTTGTGGCTTTCGTAGCATATGTTGAAACTTGAGGGCGAACTTCTACATCAGTCTCAGGATGCAGAAGGTTAAATTCCTCTGGCTGTGGAACTTCATTCACTTCTGGATTTCTTAGAAAAGCCGGACCTGTCAGCCAGTTGGTATCTGGTAGGAGAGTCGCTGATACAGACTTAGATCCGTGATGTGCAGGATTAAGTTTGGTGCTGATGTAGTGCCATTGATCTGGGGTAGAGGACCTTCTTATTCTTGTCACTCTGACATAGAATTTCCTGGATGTGTTATTTTTGTAGCCCAGTATGATCTTGCTGTCTGTCTAGAACATGACTTTGTGAATCTCTACATCAATGTCATCCAATATCGTCTCTGCAATTTCCACTGCCAAGACGGCTGGACACAATTCCAAATGAGGGACAGTGTGAGCAAGTCATGGAGCCAGCTGAAATTTCCCCATGATAAATTGAACATGGCTGTGTCCTTCTGTATTGATTGCCCTGAGGTATGTTACAGCTCATATAGCCATAGTTGACACATCTGAGAACAGACAAATCTCTCTGTATACTGTGGAGAGCAGAGAGACAGGGATGTAGGTTCTATGGATCTGGAGCTGCATAAGTTCCTTTAAGGATTCTTTCCAGACATTCCACTGGGCTGCTCTGTCTTCTGGTAGCGGAGTGTCCCAATCATACTCTTCTGTGGAGACATCTCTCACAAGTGCCTTGGCCTGAACTGTGACAGGTGCCATGAACCCTAGGGGATCATAGAAACTGTTTACCACAGACAGGATTCCCCTTTTTGTAAACGGCTTTTCCTTGTCAACACACAGAGGGACAAACTCTCTGTTTGAACGTCCCATAAACTGTGTTGAAGTAGTAGTGGATCAGATGTCAGGTCAAGATCCTTAAGGCCTTTGGCAAGGTCTTCAGGGTGGAATTGATTGATTGAAAGCATCCAAAACAGTGTCGCTGTTAGATGCTATCTCATGTAGCCTGATGATTGACTCTGCCAACATCTCCCTTGCACTTGACAGTACGGCGATGGCTTCCTTGGGATTGGAGAATGAGGCAAGCCCATCATCTACATACAAGTTCCTCATTATGAACTTTTTGTACCATGTTCTCTTTCTCCTTCTTCAGCTGCTCTTCTCAAGACATAAATGGCCACAGCTGGCAAAGGGCTGTTCCCGAACACATGCACCGTCATTCGGTGTTCAGTCACTGGTTTTGTGAAGTTGTTGTCTTCGAACCACAAAAGTCTTAGAAAGTCACGGTGTTCATTCCAGACTGTGAAACAGTAAAACATCTACTGTATGTCGGTAGACACTGCAACCGGCTCCTCGCGGAAGCGAATAAGGACTCCAAGAATGGTATTATTCAGGTCTGGTCCCTTCAAGAGGACGTCGTTGAGGGAGATGCCTACATGCTTGGCACTAGAATCAAACACCACGCGTATTTGATCTGGCTTTTGAGGGTGACAGACACCAAAGGTTGGTAAGTACCAGCACTCTTGCTTCTCCTTCAATGGTGGAGCTAGCTCTGCTTGTCCTGACTCAAAGATTTTCTGCATGAACTCTGTGTATTGTTCTTTCATAAGTGGCTTTCTTTCCAGTGTGCGACATAGAGATTACAGTCGTTTTGCCGCTTGTTCTCTATTGTTCGGACGACGTTGTCTTGGGGAACGGAATGTTACCCAGGTGTTAGCATCATTTATGTAGACATTGTTGTCCATGATCTCAAGGAAGGCTTTGTCATCAATAGACCATGCTATTTTTTCATTTTCCTTTGTCCGCTCAAATATGTTGCTTCCAAGGTTATCAGTGTCATCTTCCCGGAGACCTGTCTCTTTGGAGGCTTGTTTACGTGACCTTGGTGTTCTTGTCGAACTTTTCTTTCCCATGAATAACATAATAATAATAATAATAATGGAATAGATTTATATTGCACTTTTCTATTGTTATATACTCATAACGCTCACAGAGAAGTGGGAACCCATCATTCATTCACCAGTGGTGGTGGTAAGCTACTTTCATAGCTACAGCTGCCCTTGGGTAGACTAACGGAAGCGTGGCTGCCAGTTTGCGGCTATAGCCCCTCCGACCACCACCAATCATTCATCATCATTCATTCACCAGTGTGAGCGGCACATGGGGCAAGGGTGAAGTGTCCTGCCCAAGGACACAACGGCAGCGGTTTGGATGTCAATAGGTGGGAAGCGAACCTGCAACCCTCAGGTTTCTAGCACGGCCGGTCTACCCACTACGCCATGCCTTAAATGGACTCAGGAAAGACGTCCGTCCATTAGATAGGACATTGGTCCTATAGTCATTAATGCTGCTTCGCTTGTGGACTCCTTTCAGACATACGTCTTCGACAATGACCCAGCCGAGGTCCAGTTGCTGAGCATACGGTGCATTGTTGGGTTCATTGTACTGTCTACGTACTTTGAGTACACGTAGTATGTCTCTGCCGAGAAGCATGTCAGGCTCAATAGTTGGTATTTTATCTACCACTGGTTTGATGTGCGGTGTGCGGATAATGATGTGCTGTTTCTGCTGAGGGGATCTTTGCACGGTCATCGGGCATCATAACACACTCAATTAATGTTGGCAGTGGGATCTGTACACTGCCATCTCCGGACTCTACAATGAGATTATTTGCGCATCTCCCTGATGTTTTCATTACCCCTGCACATGTTTTAAAGGTGTAAGGAGTGGCACCTGATCCAATGCCAAACAGGTCAAAAAGCTCACTCTTAGCCAGCGACCTGTTACTCTGCTCATCGAGGACAGCAAATGCTTTAACAGCTTTCTGTAATTAACTTGCCGGGTATACAAGGACCAAGCATATTTTGGAGAATGATCGGGAGCCAACTGCATTCCCCGAACCTCCGTGCACTTTGACTTGACCTCTGGAGGCTCTTTCTACTCTTGCTCCCCCCCTTGATCTTCGATGACAGCAGAGCTCTGGTTTTCTTACTGCTGGGCCAGGGTTTAAAGCAGTTGTGTGCCTGTTACTGTCACACTCTCTGCACTGCACAGTTCTATCACAGTCCTTGGCCAAGTGTCTTATTGAGGCGCAACACTTGAAAAAAACTTGTTTCTTTTTAATGTAGGATATCCGTTCCTCTAAGCTCTTGTCGTGAAAGCCACAACATTTTCTTAGGGGATGGGGCTTATTATGTAAAGGACTCACTCTGTCTGGATTTTCAACCTTTTTCTCCTCCTTGTTTTGTTTGCCTGCATCTGCTTTGGAAACATCAGTTTTCCTTGTGAACACAGATTGTTTGATTTCTTTCTGTAGTTTATCTGTCCTGGTTGAACCACCCCTGGTAAGCTCAGCAAAGCTGGGGTCATTTCGTACCTTTGCTTGGTCTTGATTAAACTGTACAAAGACGTGAAAAGAAGGATATTGAACCCAAAAGTCTTCCTCCTATTTCGAGCCAACTGAGATCCACTTCTCCAGGAAGGTAATAAGGGAGCTTCTGCGCTATAGGATTGACTCCCCGGGGTGTGTTGAGGTAAGAAAGTCCTAGAAGGAATCCATCTCTTCTTGCAGCTTCCAGCTCTAGCAAAAGATCTCCTGAAGTACCTGATTGATCACGTGAGGGCATGTAGTTAGTTGCACCTTGGTGGCGACGCTGCTGGTCTTGGGAAGGTGCGAAGTGAAGTTGCTTGGGGAAACATCTTTGTGGGAATTTCACAGGACTCCCAGGGCTTTGTTGGCTTTGGGTGGTGGGTCAGCTCTGGTGTTCCCCTTGCCATTTGTGCAATGAGTGCAAAAGAGTTGCTTTTTTCTGCACAACTGCGTACAATCATACCGTGCATTTCCGTATCACCGTTGTCCATGTTCTGCTGGCACTTTGGTGATAAGACGGGATCACCGTTGTCCATGTTTTGCTGGCGCTCTGGTGAATAAACGACTTCTTGTCTCAGATCCTGGAGTTGTTGCTGACCATGATCCACAGAATGTTGTTGCACATATGTAAGGAATAGGGAGCCAAACCTGTTAGACTTTGCCTTGAAGGTCCTCCAGCCATCATCCATTCATTTTCTACAGCGTATTCCCTTTGAGGTCGCGGGGGGCGCAGGTGCCTATCTCAGCTACAATCGGGCGGAAGGCAGGTTACACCCTGGACAAGTCGCCACCTTATCGCATGGTCAATCCAGGTTCTCCATCTTCATCCTTATAAGCTTCTAAGATTTCAGCCTTAGCACATGCTGCTTCAGCAGCACTCCGTACCTTGACAGCGTCGAGGTCAGCTTTTAATTCAGCTGCTCTACATTGCTGTTCCGCTTCAATCTCCGTTTTTTTCTTTGATTGTTCAGCTTCAATTCGTTCTTGCTCGATTAGCATGTCTGTTTGTCTTTGAGCAAATGTAACCTTGATTCTTGCAGCTTCGGCTCTGGCTCTTGTTCTGACAGCAGAACTGTCTGATGAATGGCTAGAGCTGCCAGAGTGATACGTACGACTGGAGCGTTCAGAAGGTGCACCTCGATCTTCAGGTTTATGGTTTTGATCATCCTTGATACATTGTTGAATGTCTTTCTGGTCTGCAGTTGTAATGGCTCACTTTCTGTTGAAGGCAGACTGAATGTTAAATCTTTTTACTATTCTACTTTTGCTTTTTGCTGGTTAGCTTAGCAGATAGCAAATAATCCTTGATGAAAAAAGATTCTCAAGCATCCGGAGTGTAGTTTAGGCCTTTTTAGTGAAAGATCAATCATATTTCTTTTTTTGTAAAACTGTGAATAAAAACACATAAACATACATTTTACATTCAGCATATATTTATATACAACATATTATACATAGCTATATAAACTAATATAAATGTCTGTTATGTAACCTAATTAGCATCCAAAACAACAAAATGCTGCCAGTAATTAGCTTTCAACGATAGGCACAAATATCTTACTAGAGCAGTCTTAAACTGAAAATGCACAAATAATGTGTCATAATATACACATGCATGTTGCATTCACATAAACTTACAGGTTTAGACCTTCAAACTCTTCAATGTTGAAAAGTAAGCTTGAAACCTGCAGTAAGTGCTGTTTGTTCGACATCTGCTCTCATACTGCTCTCCACCTGCTGTCTGAAACACAAACTAAACTGGCTACGGCAATACAGGAGGGTCAAAATAGAACCGAAACTGCAAAACTGATTTCCACCACTAGGTGTCTTAGAAAATTGTGGGGCATAACAGTGTATTTATAGTACTCGAAATCAAGCATCTAATCCATGGATGTCCCAAATTGTCTACGATTTTATACTTTCTAAAAAAAAAAATACTGGAAGCATATACAGTATTTGATCATTATTAGTTATTGATATCAACATTTCAGCTTTTTGTCGTTACAGGATGTCCTTTTTGTTTACAAGTTTTGGTTTGATTTTATTTCGACTAAATGTTGTGGACTAACAAAACACAAGCTGCGGGCCACAAATAGCCTGAGGATCACAATATGGACACCCTTTATTTAATCTCTTTAATCCACGCCTCAATACCAAAAACAGTTGTGTATCCCCCACTTCTGAAAAGCAAACTTCATTGGACTTGAATTGCTTGTGTGTGTCACTGCCTAATGTTGAGTTTTTAAATTAGTTCATATTTTTTTATAACAAATAATTTTAATTTCTATTCCAAAAATGTTTGACTGGTTAATGGATAATTTTTGTTGTATTTTGTTTAATTCTACAGAACAATTTTGTAATATTTTTTATTCTTTGCATAATAATTATATTATAAATAATAATAACATAAAATTAGGAATAGGGCCAATATTTAATATACAGTCTCTCTCTCTCTCTCTATATATATATATATATATATATATATATATATATATATATATATATATATATATATATATATATATATATATATATATATATTAGTATTTTATATATATATATATATATAAAATACTAATATATATATAAACATAATTTGCAACAGTTTTCCCAGTGTTATTAAAACCAATCCATTTGTTGTGTAGAACACAAACATCACACACAGACCAGGCTTTGTTTCCCCCTGCAATCTGCAGCCTGTGTGTCCTTTTTAAACACACAAAGACGACTAATACAAAACTAGAAGAAACAATCAGGGCGGTAATCTAAAGAAAGGACAAGTGCACTTTTTCAAAACACCTACTGTGAACCAACAGGACAGAACAATACAGGTTGGTTTTTGAAAAATAGACTTTAATACAGACATGGTACAACCAACATACACTTAACCTAAGCCACAGAAGTACACGAAAAGGACTCGCTAGAACACGACATGACATTACATCAACTAATGCAGCACAACAAACAAGTGGAGAGCATGGGAGTTGTCGGAAGTGTGGAGTTTATGTGCAACCTTCTGGCCATAGTGTTTTGTATAGCAGCCTATAGTGTGTTCACATTTAAGTGGTGTACAGTAGATCCCTGCTATTCGGTCATAAACCGAGGCCACCCACGAAAAGCGGAAAAACAGTGAGTAATTCAGAGGCCCATTAAAACGTCTATTTGTGACTCTGCCTCTATAATGACCTTTGTTTGTTACATGTTGATTTTATCCTTTATTTTATCATTATCTTTTAATTATTTCATCCGTAAATTGTAAAGTGTCCCTGGGTTTTTTGAAAGGCGCTCATTAATTAATTGTATTATTATTATGTTTATCCTTACTGTTATTATTATTATTACATGGCTCACTCCTCCCCCTCCAAACACTCCTGCTCGCTGATGTTGACATTCTTTGCTCAACATTTGCAATAAATAAGACTATCCGCTCGTTGTTTGCTTGCATCGAAGAAAGCTAATGAGTTAATTGCATGGTTGCACAATCCAGATTTAAACTCTAAATATGCCTCATACACTTAAATATAATATTATTCAACATAACACAACTGGACTTCTGTCTGCTGTAGGGCCGCTAAATCTCCCTCCTAAACTGCTAATATGCCTCAAGGCCTGGGCCGTTAACACATTTTGCTAGACAGTATTCATTTTTTGAGCCCTATTTAGGCAGTAGTGTAATCATTATATGTAAAAATTATAATGCTGTAATATTGCAAGTACCACTTTCAAATGCAATAATTGTTTACTCCTCAGTATTTTACTAATTATCTTAAATAAGAGCCCCGCCACCCGGCGGGGCTCTCCCTTAGAGATAGGGTGAGAAGCTCTGCCATCCGGGAGGAGCTCAACGTAAAGCCGCTGCTCCTCCACATCGAGAGGAGCCAGATGAAGTGGTTCGGGGATCTGGTCAGGATGCCACCCGAACGCCTCCCTAGGGATGTGTTTAGGGCACGTCCAGCTGGTAGGAGGCCACGGGGAAGACCCAGGACACGTTGGGAAGACTATGTCTCCCGGCTGGCCTGGAAACGCCTCGGAATCCCCCGGGAAGAGCTAGACGAAGTGGCTGGAGATAGGGAAGTCTGGGCTTCCCTGCTTAGGCTGCTGCCCCCGCGACCCGACCTCGGATAAGCGGAAGATGATGGATGGATGGATGGATTAATCTCTTAGCAAAAATTGCACTTAAAGGCCTACTGAAACCCACTACTACCCACCACGCAGTCTGATAGTTTATATATCAATGATGAAATCTTAACATTGCAACACATGCCAATACGGCCGGTTTAGTTGACTAAATTGCAATTTTAAATTTCACGCCGAAATATCCTGCTGAAAACGCCTCGGTATGATGACGCGGGGGAGTGACGTCACGGATTGTAGAGGACATTTTGTTCCAGCATCGTGGCCACCTATTAATCGTCTGTTTTCATCGCAAAATTCCACAGTATTCTGGACATCTGTGTTGGTTAACCTTTTGCAATTTGTTCAATGAACAATGGAGACATCAAAAAAGAAAGCTGTAGGTGGGAAGCGGTGTATTGCGGCCGGCTTTAGCAACACAAACACAGCCGGTGTTTCATTGTTTACATTCCCGAAAGATGACAGTCAAGCTTTACTATGGAACAGAGATGTCAAGCGAACACGGTTGGATTGGACCACATACACAAAGTAAAGTGTATCATGTGTATTAATAAAAAACATTTTACCATTCTGTATTCTGAAGGCGATCTATGTTGTGTACTACTTCAGCATCAATATCAGCAGCATCCTCCTGACCGTCACCGTCAGGTTCATAGCGGTATTGCTCTATCCCCTGTTGCGGTTGGGCCTGGCCGAGTGGTCCTGCCACCCCCACGGCTGCCACGGCGCCTCTCACAGCATCTTCCCTATGTGAATCGCTCCCACTGCCCTCTTGTCGTTTTTTTATAGTCCTTTAATCTCACTTTACCCATCCACGAATCTTTCATCCTAACTCAAATTAATGGGGAAATCGTCACTTTCTCGGTCCGAATCGCTCTCGCTGCTGGTGGCCATGATTGTAAACAATGTTTGGATGTGAGGAGCTCCACAACCAGTGACGTCACGCGCATATCGTCTGCTACTTTCGGTACAGGCAAGGCTTTTTTATCAGCACCAAAAGTTGCGAATTTTATCGTCGATGTTCTCTAATAAATCCTTTCAGCAAAAATATGGCAATCGCGAAATGATCAAGTATGACACATAGAATGGACCTGCTATCCCTGTTTAAATGAGAAAATCTCATTTCAGTAGGCCTTTAAATAAATATTGAACATCTTAAAGTGCAGTTTTTTTCTCCCCGAGTCGGAAAAACTGTTTGTAGTGTTGTTTTTTTTGTTTGTTTGTTTTAACAAATTTGGCATACTGTCTCATGCGTCCATGTTGGTGGGCTCATTTTGCTCATTTGATTTGAATCCAAAACATTCCAGCAATCATAATCACTTCTTTGTTACTTATTACTGTAAGCTGCTGGGTTTGCCGTCGGAAAATACTTAAAAAAAAAAAAATCTGCAGCCACATAGTCCTGCTGTAATTCAAGTAATGATTTATGATCATATAATAACTTTTGTTCACCTCGCTGCAAGTTTTGAGGCCTGATTTGAGGAAAATCGACGTCACATTGTGATGTTGTACGTGAAAATATGTAGGTTGATTGAGATGTGTTTCTGCAGGGAAAAAATGACAATTTTTTATAGATTCAAAGTTTTTAAATAATATTGTCACGAATGCTGAATCTGGAATATGTTGGGAGTCACTTTATTACACACATTTCAGTGTGATGCATGCGATTCCTTGTTTCTAATTGTCCTGTGACGAATGGCAATCAGTCCTTAATGTAGACCAGGGGGAGGGAACCTATGGCTTTTGATGACTGCATCTGGCTCTAAGATACAGTTTAGCTGACATTAACACGATAAGTAATGAATAATTCTGCTGGTAATCACAGTGTTAAAAATATCGTTCAAAATATAAAACATTCTCATGCATTTTAATCCATCCATCCGTATTCTACCGCACCTGTTCAAGAAGTCGTATTAATGGTATACATTTTTTGTTTTTAATTAGCTTCAGAAAAACAACATTATTAAAAAGAATAAGAGAGTTATTGTACTCTAAAAACGTTGGTCTGACCAAAAAATTAACACATTTAGTTGTATTCAGTGTTAAAAAAATATTAAATGGCTCTTGCAGAAATACATTTTAAAATATTTGGCTTTCATGGCTCCCTCAGCCCAAAAGGTTCCCGACCCCTGATGTAGACTGACTTTCATCCTTTCATTAAGATAGGTTCTATCCAGACCCTGTGAACAGAATCAGTGAGAAAATGGACGCTTCACTGCACAAATCGAAAGAGAATAAAATTAAGGCCAAAAATACTTATTTTACTTAGTGAGACACATTTTCTAATGTTTATTTGAAGCGACTGTCTGAGATGACAGGGACTGTGAGCTGAAGTGCACCACTCTGCAGAGAACAAATGATCAGTATAGCTAAGTGAGTGTGTGTACAGTAGGTACAGTAGCACACGTGTAGGTTCAGTTACCATTTATGTTCAAACTTTTCGCATAAAAAAGCACTCTGGGTCACTCAATAATGTTTTAAAGGGGACATGTTATGTGTTACTACAATTTTACAAATGCTATTAAACATGGCACAATATTTTAAATATTTATATTTAAAAGTATGCAGAATGTATATTACACACTTCGCTGTATACTTTGTCCCAACCATGCTCTTGTTCTACTTGCATGACACTTGTAACAGACATCTTGATTACATACTGTACTTAGAAGAATGCACACTGATGTGTTTTGGCAGACAAATGATCTTTGCGGGGAATATGTCCTTCCTATTGTTATTGTCCTTACATGATGTGCTAAATGAATACAGTGCTAAGTTATTGGAAATGGAATAAACAAAATGACAAGCACAATAACTATGATCACTCACAGTACAGTATGTTAGAGAATTATTCTGGTAAGTTACAATGTACATTCCCTACGGTGTGTTGTACATGACAAAGCGACACTTTTTGCACAGATACACGGACACAGACTTCCTACATGACTGGTTACAAAAGTTCGAAAGACAAAGTCAGTACGGTACAAACACAGACACTTACAGTACTTGCAAAATACACTCAACCATCCTAGGTTGGACGTAGTTAACAAACATGCACCACAGAGGCAATTTCTTTAAAAACAAAAACATTAAATAGAACAAAACACTTATTTGCTACATCGCTCTGTCTGCTGAAGTGTTGACCTGTGTGAGGATATCTGACCTTCAGTATTGCTGTTTACCTGTGCTCATGATTATCATTATATTATTATATCATTGCATTTGTACATTTCTGCCTCCCAGGCCTCTATTATGCTCGTATATTGTTTTGAAGCATTCTCTTTTGTTTCTCACAAGAAAGAACTGTGTGCATGATTACATTATATGGACAAATGATTGGTACACTGGCAGGGACAGTAAATATTAAAAAAAATAGATCGTGGATCTCCTCTTTTCAGATACAACAGCTGTTTATTTGCTCAGAAGTCACTTGTGTTAACAAGCGCATACCTGCCAACCTCCCTTTATATACACTATAATTAAAAACAAAAGCTTTCTGTCATTAGTATCAACATTTTAGCCTTCCCTCTTCTACATTGTGCCTTTTCCATGTTGGTTTTTGGGAATGTCATATTCAAATCTGATTGGTAAGATTTTGCCCATATGCAACAAACATTCAAATCTAAGGCGTGGTGTTTTTTGTTCTTTAAGAGAGAACTAAAGAGATTGTGACGATACATAGTAATGTATACTGACTGGTCACGAGGTGTCAGTACCAATGCAGTGACACGTTAAGGTGAGTCTTTCAAAGTTAATTAAATAAACATAAAAATTAATTCAGCCTGTTCCCATGGGGCCCGGCCGGGCACAGCCCGAAGAGGCAACGTGGGTCATCCCTCCAATGGGCTCACCACTCATAGGAGGGGCCATAGAGGTCGGGTGCATTGTGAGCTGGGCGGCAGCCGAAGGCAGGGCAAATGGCGGTCCGATCCTCGGCTATAGAAGCTAGCTCTTGGGACGTGGAACGTCACCTCACTGGGGGGGAAGGAGCCTGAGCTAGTGCGCGAGGTAGAGAAGTTCCGGCTGGATATAGTCGGACTCACCTCGACGCACAGCAAGGGCTCTGGAACCAGTTCTCTCGAGAGGGACTGGACCCTCTTCCACTCTGGCGTTGCCGGCAGTGAGAGGCGACGGGCTGGGGTGGCAATTCTGGTTGCCCCCCGGCTCAAAGCCTGTACGTTTGAGTTCAACCCAGTGGACGAGAGGGTAGCTTCCCTTCGCCTTCGGGTGGGGGGACGGGTCCTGACTGTTGTTTGTGCTTACGCACCAAACAGCAGTTCAGAATACCCACCCTTTTTGGGTACACTCGAGGGAGTACTGGAAAGTGCTCCTCCGGGTGATTCCCTTGTCCTACTGGGAGACTTCAACGCTCATGTTGGCAACGACAGTGAAACCTGGAGAGGCGTGATTGGGAAGAATGGTCGCCCGGATCTAAACCCGAGTGGTGTTTTGTTATTGGACTTTTGTGCTCGTCACAGTTTGTCGATAACAAACACCATGTTCAAACATAAGGGTGTCCATATGTGCACTTGGCACCAGGACACCCTAGGCCGCAGTTCCATGATCGACTTTGTAGTTGTGTCATCGGATTTGCGGCCTTATGTTTTGGACACTCGGGTGAAGAGAGGGGCGGAGCTTTCTACCGATCACCACCTGGTGGTGAGTTGGCTGCGATGGTGGGGGAGGATGCCGGACAGACCTGGCAGGCCCAAGCGCATTGTGAGGGTCTGCTGGGAACGTCTGGCAGAGTCTCCTGTCAGAGAGAGTTTCAATTCACACCTCCGGGAGAACTTTGAACATGTCACGAGGGAGGTGCTGGACATTGAGTCCGAGTGGACCATGTTCCGAACCTCTATTGTCGAGGCGGCTGATTGGAGCTGTGGCCGCAAGGTTGTTGGTGCCTGTCGTGGCGGTAATCCCAGAACCCGTTGGTGGACACCAGCAGTGAGGGATGCCGTCAAGCTGAAGAAGGAGTCCTATCGGGTTCTTTTGGCTCATAGGACTCCGGAGGCAGTGGACGGGTACCGACGGGCCAAGCGGTGTGCAGCTTTAGCAGTCGCGGAGGCAAAAACTCGGACATGGGAAGAGTTCGGGGAAGCCATGGAAAACGACTTCCGGACGGCTTCGAAGCAATTCTGGACCACCATACGGCGCCTCAGGAAGGGGAAGCAGTGCACTATCAACACCGTGTATGGTGCGGATGGTGTTCTGCTGACTTCGACTGCGGATGTTGTGGATCGGTGGAGGGAATACTTCGAAGACCTCCTCAATCCCACCAACACGTCTTTCTTTGAGGAAGCGGTGCCTGGGGAATCTGTAGTGGACTCTCCTATTTCTGGGGCTGAGGTCGCTGAGGTAGTTAAAAAGCTCCTCGGCGGCAAGGCCCCGGGGGTGGATGAGATCCGCCCGGAGTTCCTTAAGGCTCTGGATGCTGTGGGGCTGTCTTGGTTGACAAGACTCTGCAGCATCGCGGGGACATCGGGGGCGGTACCTCTGGATTGGCAGACCGGGGTGGTGGTCCCTCTCTTTAAGAAGGGGGACCGGAGGGTGTGTTCCAACTATCGTGGGATCACACTCCTCAGCCTTCCCGGTAAGGTTTATTCAGGTGTACTGGAGAGGAGGCTTCGCCGGATAGTCGAACCTCGGATTCAGGAGGAACAGTGTGGTTTTCGTCCTGGTCGTGGAACTGTGGACCAGCTCTATGCTCTCGGCAGGGTTCTTGAGGGTGCATGGGAGTTTGCCCAACCAGTCTACATGTGCTTTGTGGACTTTGGAGAAGGCATTCGACCGTGTCCCTCGGGAAGTCCTGTGGGGAGTGCTCAGAGAGTATGGGGTATCGGAATGTCTTATTGTGGCAGTCCGCTCCCTGTATGATCAGTGTCAGAGCTTGGTCCGCATTGCTGGCAGTAAGTCGGACACGTTTCCAGTGAAGGTTGGACTCCGCCAAGGCTGTCCTTTGTCACCGATTCTGTTCATAACTTTTATGGACAGAATTTCTAGGCGCAGTCAAGGCGTTGAGGGGTTCCGGTTTGGTGGCCACGGGATTAGGTCTCTGCTTTTTGCAGATGATGTAGTCCTGATGGCTTCATCTGGCCGGGATCTTCAGCTCTCACTGGATCGGTTCGCAGCCGAGTGTGAAGCGACCGGAATGAGAATCAGCACCTCCAAGTCCGAGTCCATGGTTCTCGCCCGGAAAAGGGTGGAGTGCCATCTCCGGGTTGGGGAGGAGACCCTGCCCCAAGTGGAGGAGTTCAAGTACCTAGGAGTCTTGTTCACGAGTGGGGGAAGAGTGGATCGTGAGATCGACAGGCGGATCGGTGCGGCGTCTTCAGTAATGCGGACATTGTATCGATCCGTTGTGGTGAAGAAGGAGCTGAGCCAGAAGGCAAAGCTCTCAATTTACCGGTCGATCTACGTTCCCATCCTCACCTATGGTCATGAGCTTTGGGTCATGACCGAAAGGATAAGATCACGGGTACAAGCGGCCGAAATGAGTTTCCTCCGCCGGGTGGCGGGGCTCTCCCTTAGAGATAGGGTGAGAAGCTCTGCCATCCGGGAGGAGCTCAACGTAAAGCCGCTGCTCCTCCACATCGAGAGGAGCCAGATGAGGTGGTTCGGGCATCTGGTCAGGATGCCACCCGAACGCCTCCCTAGGGATGTGTTTAGGGCACGTCCAGCTGGTAGGAGGCCACGGGGAAGACCCAGGACACGTTGGAAAGACTATGTCTCCCGGCCGGCCTGGGAACGCCTCGGGATCCCCCGGGAAGAGCTAGACGAAGGGGCCGGAGATAGGGATGTCTGGGCTTCCCTGCTTAGGCTGCTGCCCCCGCGACCCGACCTCGGATAAGCGGAAGATGATGGATGGATGGATGGATGGATTAATTCAGTCTTTCATTAAAGTGAACAAAACAAGATCTCCTTTGCGACTTTTTTCTCCTTAAAAAAAAGACTAAACCACTCAAACGATACCTGTACTCAATGATACCAATTTGCGGTATTTTTTTGTGTGTTAATAAATAATAATTGTTTTTCATATTTTATTTCAACATCAAAAAATTAGTTGATGACAATAATTGCTGTCCAGTTGTTATATTTGATATATTTCTGAGTCTCAATTTCAGTTGCAAGTCAAAGACTTTGGACGGGAGTAGTGTATAGTTAATGGTGTTGGCTCGCTACTTAACTCTGTGCTGTATAGTCTTGTTGTGCACTAAAACGTGTTAACACTGTAAGTATTGTACTTATTATGCAACAGCTGTTTGATTGTAACATCCATCTTAGGCTCCGTTTACACTGCACACCAAAACTGATTTTTTGGCCCTTAAGTGACACAGATCAGATTTTCTTGCATTCTAAACACTCCAAAGTGCATCAGATCTGATAATTTCGCGTCAGATTCAGAACAAAACAGCAGGTAGTCCAAATCCGATTTAAATCTGATCTTTTCAAATGTGACTTCAGTCTAAACGCAATACGACCGGAATGCGTCCCGTATGGGAGTTTTTCATCAGCTTTGGGCGAGCGACGTCATTTGTGTGCACTTAGAAGGACGAAACCACCAGCAGAAGTGAATACTTAATCTCAACATCCTTTTTTGGTGATCAAAATCTGTTAAAGACGACCAAATTCTCACTGCATCACTAGTCAATAGTGCACAAATAATAGGCTGCATGTAATGTATAAATGTATTTTTTGATTCTGAAGAAATAGCGATTGTTGAAGGACCGGAATTGACGCTATGGCGCATTTGCTTACATGTGAGTTGAAACATAAAGCTAACATAGATCCACGCATAGAACCCTCCCAAATATATTACACTATATACATATAAATCCATCAATGTATTTTAATTACTTTAAATTTGTTGTCACGTAAAAAACAAAACAAAACACACATTTTTATGGTGTGGCGACTTTAATTTTATGTTGTCGCCCTAGCGACTTCCTCCCAATCAATTTCCTTTATTTTCACTTTATCAAAGTGCGCATGCAAGTGAGGTCGAAGTTACATTGGGGTCACATGCACGTTTGCACTGGAGTCTAAACAAAATCACATTCTACTTGCAGTGTTAAAAATCAGATAAAAAAAATATCTGATTTGTGCCACTTTGACCTGCAGTGAAAATTCTGTCCAAGTTGTAGTTTTTTACAAACAAATTAGGGGGTGTTAAAATTACCGTGTAAGACCGGGAATACTAATCAGTAGCATGTCATTAGCAAAGCCAATGCATGTTAGCATCAAGTTAGCACATTTGTGAACAAGTGGAGCCTTACTTTACTTTGATCGGAGCGTTTTTTGAGCCATGTGATCGCCAAGTGCTGAGTCGGCAACCGAGCCTTACTTCACGCGCTAAACAGGTACCGTAAATTGGCACCGTTGGATTTCACGTGAATCGGTGCTCAGTCGGGCCAGTGGGAAACATTCGCTGTCAAAAAAGTACCCATCCCTAGTCGTAACAAAGTTTCTGTATGAGAACCTGGGGAAGGGTTATCATTTTAGCCGAAAGAGGACTCACCGAGATTTGACTGGCCCAAGAAAAACGGTGGCACAATTAACGCTGCGTGTGTGACAGCAGCACATCCCGACGAGCCTTGCGTCCCCCGTGTACAAACACTTTCCAAACACAATTAGTGAACTATTTTTGCGTGCAGAATAATAGTTTTTCTAGTGTAAGAGACATGTGAGGCCAAAATCAGGCCAGCTGTTTTCAAACAAGTCACAGCCGGAAGCAGGTGATGAAGGCTAAAGTGTCAGCCGAACCTGTGAGCAGGTAAGCATTACATATTAGTCTTCATCTTTAAACTACTTAATATTTAAAAGACAATATTACCTCAAACGATTTATCCTACTGATCCATCAACTTGGCTCCCTTCCATGGAGACAGGCGGGGGTTTAATTATCCGACGATTGGACTCCAAATGGAATCTTAAGACTCTTTGAAGACAGTCCTCGTGTAACTTAACTCTACAATGTGCAGCGGGCTGCAAATGGCCCCCAGGCCACCGTTGCTTTAATGGCTTTTTATTGGACTTGAACGCGTGACGGGACGTGGCATTAAATTTGTGAGCAACGACAAAGCTCATCTACTACTTAGATTTTTAGCTTTGTTGCAAGCGAAAAATAGTAAAGGGGGAGTGTCAGCTGGAACTAATCGATGCTATTCACAGTCACTTTTATTGCAGAAATTGTAGGAAAAGGTGCTCTCAGAGGTGTCGTATCCACCCAGGAATTAATGTAAGAAAGCCAAACAATCATAGCCTGTACGGTCTGCATTGTAAGGTTACATTTTCATGAAGGTGCATGTCATAACGTACGCTGGTGGCTCGATCCAGGATTATGATCTAAGATTCATAGACTCAGCTCAAATGAGAAGCTGTCAAAACATAACCACTTGGAGAGCAGTGAAGAGTCAAAATTCTACATGTTGACAGGTCTGCAAGAACTAAACCTTCAAAAGAAAATTCTAACTTGAAAGATACTGACCCTGAATTCTTGATTATAGACTACTCACTCAACAGATGTCTCAATGTATTGTCCATATAGTGTAGAAGGGTGTTTATTGTGTGCATCTTTATGTTTGTTGATCTCAAGTTTTCACTGCCTGAATACATCACCCAGCAGTCGAGGCAATTGGGACAACTGCCATTGACCATCACCAGTAAGGATGAAAGCAGTGCCCTTTGCTAGTCTACACAGTATAACTCAAATAAAAGTATCCAAATTCAGAAAAGGGACTTTGACTCTTTGACGGGTGGAGATGAATGAAGAATGCCAAAGTAAAGCACTGAAACAGCATAGAAAAACAATGCGTTCTCCGAAGGCTTCCTTTCAGGGCTCAAAGTACGAAGGCGTCAAAGGAGATGAAAGGCTGCAATGTGGTATTTGAAAAGTACAGGCTAGCCAGGATTTGGGAAATGTCTTTATATGTAGGTTGATGCTATCAGGTCTTATAAAGTGCCAGTCGTATTTTGTGCCACACTAGGTGTGCAAGTGTAATAGATGCCAGTTAGTGTGGCTGTGCGTTATGTAAACCTCAATCCCCAATGCCTTAACAGATGCTCTTAGCTCGCTGGCTTGCGCTGCTCAACTCTAAATCAGTGAGGATGTGTAGACAAGGGATCAAGGTGCAAGGCTGGTCTATGTGCCATACATGCATGCTTGAAAGTACACCACATATAGTCACCAGCAATACAAACAAGTGTAAGGCAAGCTTGCTTACAAAGAGTCTAATAAGCATTTCTAAATGCAAGCTTTTATCTTTTGGGCTCATTAAAACAAAATATTTAGCAGACTACTGCAATGTGACTGAACAAAGGGTTTCATTCCTTTTCTGAACTTTTCTTTCCTCCACAACTGCAAATGAAATACAAAGGTAAGAGCGCGATGCAAAAAAATGTAGTCAATTCATCCCCTCCAACAATTAAAACAAATCAGTGCAAAATAAAACATGTTGGCATAGACCTGCTGTGTGTACGTCCGCTGTTACATGGGACACACTTTGTTCTCTGGGATGGGCAGCTGACCAATGGAGCTGCAGTCAGTCGGAGACTCTTCAGACCTTGGCGATGCTGGGCCGCCCACAGGGAAGCGGGCCGCAATAGTAGCCATTTCTCCCGTTTGACTCTCTGCAGTAGTTCCAGGTCGACCTGACGTCTGGTTCATGTCTGCCATGTTCAGCGAACCGGTGAAGAGCTGAATGAAGCACTTCCTGAACTAGATAGAAATCAAGAACATTAAAAGTATTCTCAAAACTTGTTTCAGTCAGTACAAGTTTTTAGTTCAACATTCAGAGTGACTAAGCCTGTGCCCATTGTGTGGAAATTGTGCTACCTAAGTTTTTTTACAGCCACATTTTTAATTATGGACTACAATATTATTCAGTGCCTCCAGGAATTTGCGGAATTCACGCAAATCCAACCAATCCTTACAAATTTTGCACGGCCTCCCAACTTTATCCAATGCCCGCAAGTTCCCTGCACATGTTGGCCATTCAGCTCATTTTTTTCCAACCAGATTTGTCTCTGGGTTGTTTGCAAATGCACACGTAAACTGTCCAATCATTACATATGTTTCTTTCTTGTGTAGACGAAAAAGGAACAGCAGTGTGAACCAATACAACCAATATATCAATATATAGATTTATTGCTGAAACGGCACAACAGTCGTCCTCCTGCACAGCTCACACCGACTTCCTGTTCCTGGGTAATGTAGTGTATATATACATTTAACACTTTTTTTATTCCAGGATAAATCAATTGTGAACATTCTCTTATTTGAAATATTGACCTACTAAAGAGGCAGCATTTACTTTTGTACATACTAGATGTCATAACTCGGACTATGGTATAGTTTCCAGTGTGAATTGTTTTCCCGAGATGCAAAAGAACTGGATTGAACCTGGCGTGAAGGTAAATACATGATGTAATCTTTTACCCAAAAAGTAAAAAAAAAAGGCATGCACAAGGCTGAGGCAAAAACAACTTAGGACATGAAACATGAACTAAACAACGCACTAAACTGTGGCTTGAATAACAAAGGAAATTTACGTGGCAAGACAAGAGCAGCATAAATCAAGCATGAATAATGAGCATAAAAATGTTATTCGATGTGAGGAGTATCTATGACATGAAGTGAGCAGGATCGTGATGACGCCAGGCCGATTGCCTGGCAACTACAAGCTTAAATAATAATCATTGATTAACACAGGTGCGTGAGTCCAAACAAATGAGGCAAGTGAAACTAATGAGTTGACATGGTAACTGAAAAAATGGAGCGTAAACAGAAACTAAAAGAGTCCAAAAAACAAAACAGAACATAGCCAAACAAAACATGATCAAAAGACAAGACACTAGATATGTTGAGGTATGATCATAATCTATCTTCCTTTAACCGACAAAAATGCTAGCTATTTTCAATAACTTTGCCGGTATAAACCTTAGAGTCATTGTTTGGTACTTGACACATAACTGTTTACATTCTAACGTTAGCATGTTAGCTTTTTTAAGCTTATTTCAAAGATACACACCTAAAAGTTATATTTTGGTACTTTACGCATGCTAACATATTTTTTTTTGGCTCATTTTGATGAAACTCACAGTAGAGTCATATATTTTGTTACTTGACACGTTGTTGGTATTGTGATAACTGTTAGCATTTCTGTCCGTCTTCTGCTTTTCAGCATCACATGCAATTCCTGCAAAATTGCATTTTCTACTTATTAATATCAGTTGTATGTCCAATAAAATGGTTAAAACCTAATGACAGACAACCTCATTAAACGGAATGGAATTATTTATTTTTTTACTAAATGACACATCCAGAAAGTAGATGAAGACAACAGATGTGGGTTTTACAATATTAACTATGAATGATAAAACACTGAATATTAACAAAATATAAACATTGCTCTTCTTTTACTTTTCAGACCACCTCCTCGATCGACATATTTTACAATCAAGCAAAATGTAACGAAAATGCAACAAACACGAAAAAATAAGAACGCAAAAGGTAAAAAACCCCATCTACAATCTGATTTATTATTGTCACTTTTCTGCGGAACTTAGTTGTAAAAGTCTGCTTCCGCGTCTACCCTTTACACCCGTGTTTCAGGCTGGCCTCTTAAGACCTCACTGTTGGCTTTGTAAGGTCATCTTAGCTCTAAACTAAACAAATTGGTGCTAATCTACCATTTTGTTTTTTTTTCCGAATAAGAATCGACAAAAAGACCGTTAAAGAAACAAATCGTTAAGCAGAATCAAAAGTGTATTCGGAACCGGAAAAATCTTATCAATTCCTATCCCTATATGTGAGCTTAATAAATTCATGATTTTACTGTATTAGCGACGGCGATTTGAAAGAGGCAGAATGCTTTTTAAGTGTTTTACAAAACTAGCACTGTATAGCTAAGAGGCAGGAGCTTGACACACACTCACGAGAACAGTTCCTCGTCCCCTTCCTCGGTTCTTCTTCGCTCCCAAAGAAGGTCTGACACTTCGGTGAGCCTGCTGTTGCCCTCTGCAGCCCACATGGGGTAATTATAGCTCACTACACAATATTCCCATCGCTATAATACTTTACAAGAACATCTGCTGCTTTTTCCAATTTACTGACTTCTTTCATCCTCTTTACCGCTTCACTGGTTGACCTATACTATAAGGCAGTCCAAAGTCGATATCATTCTTTGATTTTTCATCGCTTCATGCACAGGCTAGCTTAGCCTTGCTTGGCCTAGCTTTGCTAGCTCCAAAAACATTACCACTCCAATGCCGGCATAAACGCCAGTATGGCTTCATACAACAACTGCACACTTCTAAGCCTCCAGATAACCACTTTACCCCGGACAGTGGTCAAGTTACACGGAATTCTGAAAAAAAAATACCACTTTGGCTAGAAAAATAGCGGACATTTGGGATGCCTGAGATTCCAACCATTAAAATACTTTCTATAGTCCAATACATACTGTAATTTGAAAACAGCACTGCATGGCTACAGTTTCGATGTTAAAATGCAAAAAAATATTTGGAAAGGTTTAGAAATTTAATGGGTCGTATGCAGCCTTCGGGCCGCAATTTGCCTATAGGCTCTTCCGGTTTTGCTTAGTGGGGCAAATGGTTGATATAACTCCTGTTCATTTCTCTCCAGCTATGTAGTGTCAGAATATTGTAAAGGTTTAGAAGCAAATATACAAGCCAGATATTCCAAAAATATCTGAATGTGAGGGATTGGATCTATTCACTTTTAAAAGTGGATGTTAGTTAAATTTTTAAAACTACCGTAATTTCCGGACTATAAGCCGCTACTTTTTTCCCTCGTTCTGGTCTCTGCAGCTTATAAAACGGTGCGGCTTACGGTAACCAGGGGCACGCACTACCGAGGATGCGCGAGACCGAGGCGCTGTCACACCAAATGTCTTCCCCCTTACAAAACCTTCCCCCCATTCACTTCCGTGGTCATGATTAATACAGACGCTATGTTATAAAAAAAATAAATAAATTACAAACACAAGCTATGGGATGACGTAAGAGGAAACATGAGGAAACGTGACCCCGGAAGTAAATGAGTCATCCCATAGCTTTTGTTTGTATTTTTATTTATTTATTTTTTTATAATATAGCGTTAAAAAAACATCTGTATATTTATAATATAGCGTTATATTTTTATAATATAGCGTTGACAAAACGTCTGTATTAATCATGACCCCAGAAGTAAATGGGGTAAGAAATTTGGCGTGACAGCGCCAGGTAACGAGAGCAAAACAAATAGTAGCAGAGCGTCAGCGACAGTTTGCGCGAAGGAAGCGTTCATGCAAACACCCTCAATATGGAAAACAAATGGAGAAGTGCATATGATGCTGCTTTTAAGTAAAGGCAATCGATTTGGCTGTCAAAGAATGAAATAGAGCTGCTGCACGTACCCTTGACATCAATGAATCAATGGTGAGACGTTGGAAATGGCAGCATGAAGAACTGATTCAATGCAAAAAGACAAAAAAATCCTTCAGAGGTAATAAAAGCAAATGTCCGGAACTTGAAAACTTTCTTGAGGACTGGGTGAACACACAGAGAGCAGACGGCCGAGGTGTTTCCACCGTGCAGATCCGACTGAAAGCCCAAACAACCGCCAAAGAAATGAATATTGAAGATTTTAGAGGTGGACCATCATGGTGTCTCAGATTTATGAGACGAAAAGGACAGTCCATTAGGGCACGGAGGACTCTCAGTCAGCAACTCCCTCCCGACCACAAGGAGAAAATAACAAACTTCCGCGAATTCACACAAAGAAAGATAGACGAATATTCCATCGGACCGGACGAAATAATAAACATGGATGAAGTGCCTCTGTCCTTTGACCTGCCTCTCACAAGGACTGTTAACAAAAAAGGTGAATCGTCCATCACACTGAGAACAACTGGCCATGAGAGAACACGTTTCACTTGTGTTCTGGGCTGCACAGCATCCGGACTAAAGCTTCCACCGATGGTGATTTTTAAACGGATTACTATGCCAAATGAAAAATTCCCGAAATAAATCTCCATAAAAGTCAACCAGAAAGGGTCAAAGATGTGAAAGTTTGATTGAATGATTGAAAGATTTATTGTTAATAAATGGGACGCGTTGCGTTCCCAAACATTCATCTCTGTCCCGACAATCCCCTCTGTGGTAGCAGGAACCCCTATATACTACGGCAATTACACATCAAAACGCCTGCGGCTTATAGTCGGGTGCGTCTTATATATGGAGCCATCTGTATTTTCCCCTAAATTTACCTGGTGCGGCTTATAGTCAGGTGTGGCCTAAAATTATTTGCCACCGAGTTTTTGAATGCGTACATTCACAACTCTTATGGTTTAAAATTGAATCACTTTAATATAATAGCAACAGTTCAAGGAAGTACAGAACATTTGTTTTTATTGCGATATGACATAGACACTGATTATATATAATGTGAAATATATTCTAGACTTATCTATTATCGATGCAAAATATATTCTTAAATGCAAATGGTCAAAGAGAACACTTCAATAAAAAAATACATCCCTAATTAAATACGTGTCTTCTATTACATCCCTGTGTACGTAATCTATACTGCACAAAGGTCACAAAATATATTTTACATCCACGTGTACATAATCTTTACTGCACAAAGGTCACAAAATATGCTGATTATACTCTGGACTGGTCACCAGTGAATCACCGGCCGATTGGTACTAGGACTGCATGAAAGTCAGCTATGTGAATTACTACACTACAATTGGCTTTTGTATTTACACAAATTTGTTAATGTAAGCTCAATGCTCAAAATCAAATAATGAGTGTGTTATATACTTGCTATATTGATTATGTATATTCACTAAGGCTACCAACACTAGTTGCCTTTTGGTATGGTACGGTATAGTATGGTATGGTAAGGTAATATTAAAAAATGCCAACACTTGGGTAATGATCCCAAAACTATAACATGTTTTGTGTTTTCACAACCTTAATCTTCTAATGAGGTCTACTGTGTCTCAAGGTCATGCTGGTGCCAGATGTAGTGAAAGCTACTGCTATGAGTTCTGAAAAATAACACTGACAAAAATATGGCAGCTCTGAGTGAATTTTGATGAACAAACAGATTCAACACTGGTAGTAGATCTGTGGAGTTTGCATGTCCTCCCTATACTTGCATGAGTTTTCTCGTCCCCAGTTTCCAAAACATGCATGTTGGGTTATTTGGACACCAATTTACCAATTTACTAATGATATTTTGTCTGCTTGTGCCCTGCAATTGTACCCCTTCTTTTCCCAAACATCAGATGGATTACACTCTTGCTCTCTCACTACCCAAAAAAGGATAAGTCGTATAACGTCATAATTTAAGTCACTTGACTTCAAGTAATGGCAGCTTAGCTTAAGCAGTAGGAATTCTGATTCAATATCCTTATTTACATCTACTCTTCTTGTTGACCCATTTAAAGTCCCCAAAAGTAGGACACCCACATGGGCATGCAGACCATGTGCACTTACCTCCAGGAGGGTCTGATCTAATGCCTTCTTCACATAAATACACACTCACTTGACGATGTAATACATGCACATTTTCCATTTATATGGTTTATGGATACATAATATTGGGAAAGATTCTTGGTAGAACCAAGCCCCTAAGAAGTTCCTGATTACTCTATCAAAATTTGCTGCCTTGAAACAGAAATACAAGCAAAAGATAAAATAAACTGCATATTCTAAATTAAATTACAGCATCACGTATTCTGTAAAAAACAACAATATAAACAGTGTTGAATTATCCCTTAGAAACACACAGTAACTAAGTTACATAGAGTGTATTCTAATGCATTCAGATACCTTTGTTTGTCAATATAATGACTTATTACTAGAGGTTCATGTGTGCATATTTAATATTTTAAATCAACACTTCTACACAAGAAACAAAATGAAAAAGTATTTTTTTGCTCATGTGTGTTATAGGTCACACTTGCATCTGCAATTGGACAAAATTATATCAGTGATAACATGTTCTGTTGCTAGACACAAACAAATACATTGGGGAAAGTCTTCACTTTAAAACCGGCCAAATAATGAAGAAAATTTGAATTCTAAATGTTATTTAGGGACGGCGTGGCGCAGTAGGAGAGTTGCCGTGCGCAACCCGAGGGTCCCTGGTTCAAATCCCACCTAGTACCAACCTCGTCACGTCCGTTGTGTCCTGAGCAAGACACTTCACCCTTGCTCCTGATGGGTGCTGGTTGGCGCCTTGCATGGCAGCTCCCTCCATCAGTGTGTGAATGTGTGTGTGAATGGGTAAATGTGGAAGTAGTGTCAAAGCGCTTTGAGTACCTTGAAGGTAGAAAAGCGCTATACAAGTACAACCCATTTATCATTTATTTATTTGTGCAAAATGGCCATGAATAAGGGCAATGTGTTGTAAGTAAAGGCATATATTGTCACGGCACGGTCATATATGTATATTATTAATACAGTAGTACTTACAAAACTTAATTAATTGGTTCTGTGACCGAGCTTTAAGTCAAAACACTTCAACATCTCCAATTGAAATATTTAAAAATCAATTGTATGAGTGCTTCCCCCCAAAACAGCACAAATTGAACATTTAACATGCCTTTTAAAAATAAATAACTTTAAGATATGAATCATTGAATGAAAACAATAAAATAGAATGTAATTTTGTCTAATTGTATGATTGTATCTCATTCTAGTCGCTTCTTGGTCGAACTTACTATCAGCAGCTTTACTTTTTTTGCATGGATAATTGTCCGCCGTTTAGATATCACTGTAACATCCTTGACTGGTGTTATACTTACTTTGCATCAATATAGTGCGGGCTTGTACTGAAAAGCTCAAATTGCTTCACATAGCTGGAAACACGCTCAGTTATGTTTTTGATTATTTATATTTCTGATTCAGTGAATATCATTCAATTTTCCTCCTCAGCACTGTCCTTTACACTCACTTTCTTCCTTCCCATGGTTGAAAAACAAATTTCTGTCCATATTTAGCTATAATCTAATGCTAAAGAGTAAGACCAGATGCTTTGGATGGCTTTTACGGGTTCATTGTGACATTTGCTACACCAACTAATACTGGGGATGCTTATAACTAAAAATGTTGCTTGCAATTTAAAGCAAAACGATTTGCCGAGACACAGCTATTATCTCAAAACACTTTTCCCTTGGGGCACTCTTAAAGGGGAACTTCACTCTTTGATTAGGAATTTTGCCTATCATTCACTGACATGAACATTAGAGGTGAGACTATTTGGGCACCTCACGATTGAATTAAATTCCGATGTTTGGAGCGACGATTGAAGTCAGAATCGATTGTCAATTCAACACCTTTCTCCATTCAAACATATTCTGGCAAAGCATTGTTTGGTATTGAATTATAAGAAAACCTTTTCAAAACTGGTTGCAGGTTACAAAACCTCCTTTTGCATGCTGTTGTAATATGTATACAGTTAGCAGTAAGCAAGAAAATGGCTTAAAACCAGATTTTAAAAATATTAAAAAATATAAACAGATTTAGAACCAGAATAATAAGAATCGCAATACAGATGCAAATCTTTTTTTTTAATCACACCAGTGAACACATTTTTCAATTTTTTTTTCTAAATTTAAAAATAGGGCTAATACTCGAAAGGCCAACAATGTAGCTAATGGGAGTCATCTATTTTGCCCTAAAGCGATCTAAAAAGACATCCAAAAACCGCCAACAATACTCCATTTATGCATCACACCTGATGCGATTTATCTGTGAAATTATTGCGCCCAAAAATAAGTTCCACCAAGGCTTAAATGACCAAAATACAGTAAATATTACATGGTATTATGAATGTGCCTCTTACTACAGTATATACTATTTTATACTTACATGTATATAAAACATTCTTGGAGGTTTTTTAGAGGACTTTGTAAGCGAAATATATCGAATCCCCATTACCTGCATTGTTAGCCACCAATCACTCGTGTTTATTTACGATATATCATGCATAAAAAAGAGAAAGGCATATGTGTTCTTGTCTCCCATAGGAATTGAGAATTATTTTAAAATTCCAGAAAAAAGTTTGGTTCCCCTTTAAGTTGATGTACCCCTGTATTATAATTTATCAATATCATCAATAGAATTATTATTTTCTTTTGCTCAATTAGCCCTAAAAATATACTTTTGATCTTAAACATTTTCATTCTCCATAATTTATATACTACAGTACATTCTATAAATCCAAATCAACAATATATTTTCTCTCTCGCACTAAAATCTCAAGACAGCACAATTTGTACGCACCAATGACTGGCTTACAAGCATGAAATAGGTGGGTTATGTGTTTTTCAGCAGAGCCTCCTCTGGACAATTGTACCAACTGAATTGCACAATTCATTTATTTATAGACCATGCATTATTTAGAGGCACAAACTCCCAACAGAATGAGATCTTACTGTAGGATTCAGTTGCAATTAAGACCTGCTGTATACACATGTACACTCATACTATATGTTTAAACTTGATCTAGAGGAATGTTACCTGTTTGTTCATGAACACGTAGATGATTGGGTTGTATACCGCAGCGGTCTTGGAGAAGAATGCCGGGATGGAAGCCAACCTGGCATCCAACTCAATGGTGGGATGAGCTGTGACCAATATGGCGAAGACTGCATATGGTGTCCATGCCACCATGAATGCAATAATCATCACTACTACCATACGGGTCACCTGACGCTCAGGCTTCCTGGCAGTGGCCAGACGGCCATGGGACACCTGGAAGAAATGAAAAAGGTTGCTGATTTTTACAGAATGTGAGGTCTATATTATTTTATTATAAGGGTATTTAGTTCAAGTTTCAAGTTTAACTTGGTGAAAATATGTATTGTACAAATTTGTATTTCTGGTCTTTAACTCCAGATGCAAGCGTGACACACTTTCGGGATGTGTCAGTTCTGTAATAGTTAGGGTTGTGCATCGCTTGAATTTGGACGATTCCGGTTCTTATTTCAGTTCCCCGTTTCAGTTCCCATTCCCAACGATTCTTGATTACGATTCTTTTAAGAGGCAGTATCAAAAATGTAAAATCAAAAAAAATATTTCTCACAGGATTTTTTTCAACCAGTATGTTCATATATATAAATCCTGCGAACTTGAATGTTATGACATTTCTTTTCACAGGACTACATTTTCATAAAAGTTTCGCTATATTTTTGAAAACTTATAAAAAAAATGTATTTATTATTTATCATTTATTCTGTTCATTGTGAACCATTCATTGTTTTATGCTGCCGATTCCGCTCATTCTTGAACAGTGTTGGGTTAGTTACTGAAAACAGTAACCAGTTACAGTTACTTGTAACTTTAGTTCAAAAGTAATTCAGTTACTAACTCAGTTACTTACACCAAAAAGTAATGTGTTACTGTGAAAAGTTACTATTTAGTTACTTCTTTTTTTTTTTTAAGGCTCGCATCAATGCCCTTTCAGCCTTCATTTCAGTACTGTTATTGCACTGGAGAATAATACAATCTGTTGATCAACTTGACATGCATTTGCAACACTGAACTCTGCTAAGCAATGTGGTCTACATAAAATACACATAGACAAAGATATGTTTCAAACGGCCAATTTATTTCGGGCCAGACAAAATCCACCCATACATCCATTTTTTACCGATTGTCCCTTCCGGGGACGCTGGAGCCTATCTCAGCTGCATTCAGGCAGAAGGCGCGATACACCCTGGCCCAGTCGCCACCTCATCGCAGGGCCAACACAGATAGACAGACAACATTCACACTCACATTCACACACTAGGGCCAATTTAGTGTTACCAATCAACCTATACCCAGGTGCAAGTCTTTAGAGGTGGGAAGAAGCCGGAGTAACCGAAAGTAACCCACGCAGTCAAGGGGAGAAAATGTTAACTCTACACAGAACTCAGGACTACTCAGGACCTTCATATTGTGAGGCACATGCACTAATCCCTGTTGTCCACCATGCTGTCCGCCAGAACAAATTGACAAAACTATTTTAAATAGCTGTAACATAACATAAAAAAGTAACAAACCGCATAACATCACAACATAGCTATAGACCTGGCTTCACCCAAGGAAGGCACACATGACAAGATTATATGTCATGTCACTATATACAGCACACATCCTGCTATACACACGCCTAACCAAGCATTTTTTCCCTTTCAAAGTATTAAGAAACAAAATCATGTCTCCAGGAGATCAACCCTGTACTGAAGCCCAGAACAATCTACGTCTAGAGATAAGGAAAGATTGGCCTGGCTGATAGGTGCACTGAAGGTCTTAAGTTGCATCGAAGGATCCTCTAGTTCGTATTTTGTTACAGAAAATAAATCTTGTTATCACAGGTACGTTTTATTTTTACTCTAATTATGAAATACTCATTTGTGTTGCTAAGCTGTAATACCGCCATATATTATACACAATTTTACAGAAATCTAAATGCAAAAACCACAAACTATGTCTCTGCTTACAATACACGGAACAGCAATTGTCTGACTATCGGAAACACAAGTCGCCACGCAAAAGGATACACACAAAATATAGGAAAATGGAACATTACATTACCTGTCAAGATGGAAAACAGCCACCTGTGCGTCCAAAGTTAGTTAAAGACAGGCCCGCAATGCCCTCCATCTTTAATGTTAATTTGAGTTCTGGCTCTTCTTTGTGTTTTTTTAGACATAAAGCATCTTTCTTTTCTTCCTCTGATTTCCTCTTTTTGAGGTTTTTAGCAGTATATTCTGTAACAGCAAGCTTAGGTATTGCGATCTCTCCAGGTGGGTGTTTGGCAGCTGTGCATTACTGAAAACAAGTTGGCACCATGCACGCGCTTTCTTATATATATCAGCTCAGCCAATGAGCTCTTTTGTGGGCTCTGATCACCCCTCCTTTTTCTAAATCCTGTAATTGGATCTGGAGGGGTTGGGGGTTGACTACCAGGAAGACAAAATAAGTTTGTTTGAATTGTTTGAGGAAAACAAAGTCAATTATACACACAAACTAAAAACTACTATCTATTACTCAGTAAAACATTTGGGTTTTGCCCTCAGTCCCCCTGTGACCTTTATTTCCTAAATGTGTAAAAATATAAAATAAAATAAAATACAATAAAATAAAATTGTTGATCTAATCACTCTAGTATTAATCATATACTGATACTACCCTCTGTATCAACACCTTTAATTAAAGGATCTATACGTTTTCCCACCACGTGTATGTCTGGCAGTGGCCACCTAAAGAAACAGAGCAGCCCAAAAGTTGTTGTTATATTATCCTCTCTCTAGACCAGGGGTCGGGAACCTATGGCTCGCGAGCCAGGTGTGGCTCTTTTGATGATTGCATCTGGCTCGGCTCGCAGATTTCGGCTTTTCAGATAAAACATAAAATATTATCACTTGTTTTAATCCATCCATCGATTTTCCACTACTCATGTCCTGTTCAGGGCTGTGGTTGGCTGCAGGAGCAATTGTCCATTATTTATATATATATATATATATATGTATATATATATATGTATATATATATATATATATATATATAAGGGTATTTCTGTCTGTCATTCCGTCTTACATTTTTTATCTTTTTACGGAAGATTTTTTGCAGAGAATAAATGATGAAAAAAAAACACTTAATTGAACGGTTTAAAAGAGGAGAAAACAGGAAAAAAATGAAAATCAAATTTTGAAACATAGTTTATCTTCAATTTCGACTCCTTAAAATTCAAAATTCAACCGAAAAAAAGAAGAAAAAAACTAGCTAAATTGAATCTTGTTAAAAAAAATTAAAAAATTATTTATGGAACATCATTAGTAATTTTTCGTGATTAAGATTAATTTTTGAATTTTGATGACATGTTTTAAATAGGTTAAAATCCAATCTGCACTTTGTTAGAATATATAACAAATTGGACCAAGCTATATTCCTAACAAAGACAACTCATTATTTCTTCTACATTTTCCAGAAAAAACATTTTTAAAAGAAATTCAAAACACTTTGAAATAGGATTTAAATTTGATTCTAAAGATTTTGTGGATTTGCCAGAATTTTTGGGAAATTTAATCATAATAACTTTGAAGAAATATTTCACAAATATTTTTCCGCGAAAAAACAGAAGTTAAAATGAAGAATTAAATTAAAATGTATTTATCATTCTTTACAATAAAAAAAAAATATTTAGTTGAACTTGATTTAAATTGTCAGGAAAGAAGAGGGAGGAATTTAAAAGGTAAAAAGGTATATGTGTTTAAAAATCCTAAAATCGTTTTTAAGGTTGTATTTTTTTCTCTAAAATTGACTTTCTGAAAGTTATGAGAAGCAGAATAAAAAAAAAAATGCATTTATTTAAACAAATTCTATTTGAGTTTTGTCTCTCTTAGAATTAAAAATGTTGAACAAAGCGAGAACAGCTTGCTAGTAAATAAATAAAATGTAAAAAATAGAGGCAGTTCACTATTAAGTGCTGCTATTTGAGCTATTTTTAGAACAGGCCAGCGGGCTACTCATCTGGTCCTTACGGGCAACCTGGTGCCCGCGGGCACTGCTTTGGTGACCCCTGCTGTAGGCAATTATTAATCTACTTGTTAATTTCCTGGTAAAAGCTGCGTACTTTCTGCTTCAACTTGTTTCTTCTACACTCCCTAAACTTCCCTAAGCCCTTATTTATATTGTTGTTTCAAGCTAGTTTAGCAGCTATCTTAGCAATTACCTTGCCCGCTCCTGCTTGCTCTTTCTCTGTGTGTAACATGTTTAGCCTGTCCTCCAGTGATAATGCTATTTTTAAGAAAGACAATTATAGAATTATAGACAACAGTGTGGGGCCCCATCCCACACTGTTGATGGAGATAGTAGATACTGTAACTGTTATTGTGGTCAGTGCTTCCAGTCCGTGGACTGAGTCTCAAAAATGGGAATTAAAGTTTAAAAATGTGGAAGTTTCCGGGAAAATCAGAAAGTAAAACCTGGTTCGCATTGATGCCTGATGCTCGATGCCCAACCCTGTAGTGATAGTACTGATTATTCTAAAAAGTAAAGTCTTTTCAGGCACTCGATTTAAAAATAAAAAAAAACACATCGCTTCAATGCAACCAAATGCAACAATGTCAAAGAGGGGTCAGCAGAGTAGACGGACACACTAATCAATGGCTAACCAGCTTAGTTTGTTGAAAGGAATTTGAATTGTATCACAACAAGCTTTCCTGGCTGTTAATAAGATTTGATGTTCTTACAAGTAGCAGCTGACAGATAGGACCACTTGGTCATATGTCTACCTAAGATGCAACCTATGATGATTTTAATCTCCATTTAAAACACTAATTTGGGGTCTAGATAATATGTATTGGATTAGCTTTGCTTCACGATCCCATTTTTTGACTCATCTGCAAGTTCGTTACTGGAGGCATTCCCAAATCTCAAAAGCGTCATAATTCATCTTTTGAAAATGCACGCTTAAATATATATCTTGAAAACGAACATCACCACTAGTTTTTCCCAGAAACGGTCAGAAAAAAAACTAATTAAACATTTACCGGTCAGAACATTAGGTACACATGCATATTCTTTGATTGATACAGATCTGCATCAAAAAAGACCATACTCGCAGCATTTAGGTCATTGAATGTCAATCGTCTGCGTTTATATACTGATGACACGAATACATCAAAATATTACTTTATCCTACCTTTTCTTTTGTTACCTCAAACTGGGCTTATTCAGAACTACTCCTCCTCTAGCTGATAACTTTAGTTTGTGTCCAAGTAAGTAAGTCCACCTCGCTGTGATTTCTCAAGTCATAGCGACACTGCAAAACTCTGCGGGCAGAGGTATCCAAAATTCTGAGCAAGTTCATGCTTAAATGCATAAACATTATGATTTGGTGCATTACCAGTGTTTAACAGGAATATCCAACTATTTATATCTTTATTGGATAGGATAGGATAGGATAGGATAGGATAAAAAGTTTTATAAGTCAGACAATTATCAATGCACTTGTTACTAAAGGTGCAATGCAAGACATGTAATCTTATCAACACAATGCACGCAAGACAAGAGCCAAACTCAAACACAAATGTCCAACTGCAGCAAATCTTTGTAACTCCAGTGTCTACCCGTGCAAGTGTGATTCACAAGAGTTGACGCCCACCACTATTTACAGACTATGCATTATTTAGAGACACAAACTCCCAACAGAATTATATCTTACTGTAGGATTTAGTTGTAATTAAGACCTGCTATATACACATGAAAAGTCATACTGTATGTTTAAACTTGAATTACTGGAGGAAATGTTACCTGCCGTGAAATATGTACCGTTTAAATGTACAGCAGGGTTTCCCGCAGCGCTTTGTTGCTAAGGCTGCTGCCTTAACAACAAAAAGCCGCCGCCTAACCAAAGAACGAGATTCCTCTACAGAATCTCCTCTCTGGTCAACAAAAGCACCTTGAAGATTCTAGCAAGAACTCTCATTCAACCCTTTTTCGATTACGCTTGCACCTCCTGGTACCCCAGCACCTCCAAAACCCTCAAATCTAGACTCCAAACATCCAGGAACAAGCTACTCCGGTTACTTTTAGACCCCCACCCCAGATCACACCTCACTCCAACCCACTTCTCCAAAGTGGGCTGGCTCAGGGTGGAGGAAAGAGTAAAACAACTCGCACTGAGCTTAGTTTAGAAAATCCGCTACACCTCCCTGATACAGAAGTACATGTCAAACTACTTCCTTAACCTTGACCGCCATAACCACAACACCAGGGGGAGCTCCACAAACCACATTAAACCCAGATTCCAATCTAACAAAGGTCTTAACTCATTCTCTTTCTATGCCACATCAATGTGGAATGCACTCCCAACAGGTGTAAAAGTAAGTGCATATCTATTCTCCTTCAAAACCGCTCTAAAACAACACCTCCAAGCAACTTCAACCCTCTACTAATACCCTCCTCCATTCACATTCCATCTCCTCGGATTGTAAATAAACTAATTTGAATAATCAAATGTACAAACGTTTGTATTTCTAATGCATATACTTGTTCTTATGCTATCTGAACTCACTACGTTCTCTGCTCGCTGTACATATCCTACTAAGTAAGACCTACAATGTTTCAATGTCCATTTCTCTGTTGATGCAATTGTTGATGACTGAAGTACTGATATCAACCAAAGCTCCTCATCCCACCCCCCGGATTGTAAATAATGTAAATAATTCAATATATATACTCTGATGATTAACTTGTGTGATGACTGTATTATGCTGTTAGTATATATTTGTACCATGAATTGATTAACGTGGACCCCGACTTAAACAAGTTGAAAAACTTATTCGGGTGTTACCATTTAGTGGTCAATTGTACGGAATATGTACTGAACTGTGCAATCTACTAATAAAAGTATAATTCAATCAATCAATCAAAACGCTTTAAACAAGAAAGCTTCACGATTCAAGTGTTGCTTTAAAACACACCTAGCCAAATGTGGCTATTAGTATTACCACCTTTGCTTCAAACTTCGGTAAACATTTTAAGAATGGGCAAGGAGTTATAAAGAGTGACAGGTAATGATGTTGTTACACCTGTACTGCTGTTTGGCTGCGGTGCAGACCAAAGTAGAGGAGCAGAGGGGAGACGTTCCCTTCAGCGTCGATGTTTTCGTCGGGTTAACACACTTCAATTTACCCAGCAATGGGTCTGTTAAGCTCCACTTTCAGATCAGAATGACGAGGCAGCTGATTTGTGACAATCTGGTTGTTTTATTGTTATTTTTGCAGGACACAACCAGACCCTTTCATCACTCGACAGCGCAGTGCAATGTTACCGCTCTCTCTCTTTGCTCGCCCACTCACTCACTGATGTCCCTCAGACAACACGTTGCCATTCTTACAAACATACATACTGTACGCTACTCTCATAAGTTAACCAGCTCCTCTGTTGTGCATGTGTAGATAAATAACACATAGTTATATAACATGTAGATACATAGATAGATAGATAGTACTTTATTGATTCTTTCAGGAAAGTTCCCTCAGGGAAAAAAAATAAAAATAAAAACAACAGACAGACGCGCACACAGCTGCTTGGATTGATGCCAGATATTAGCGGAGTTACAACTGCCCAATTAGCAGTCAACTAATACAAGTGAAATGACTATATTTTGTAACAAATTGCTATAATTTGTGTTTTATATCTAAACAAAAGTGTGTTTTACCTGCTACATGGCTTATTTGGGTACATGTTTCCATAGTTTTGTTTTTAGTACTTACTAATAACTGTATTTTACTTAAAGCACAGACCAGTAGTAAATCTTGAAACATTTAATATAATGTAAATACAGCTTTTTATTTTATTCTGACCTAATCCTTGATTATGGCAGACTATATGTAAAAAGGAAAATTGTAAATTGTTCTTTGAGTGCAACAAAAAAGCCCATTGTGTTTGATGCCTTTTAATTTATTTTTTAACCTTCTAAAATTGTTCTTTGAGTGCAATAGGAAACATGTTTATTGTATTGTAAGGTTTTCTGTTAAAATAAAGGCAATATTGACATTGTTTGTAGTTTCCTTTGTTTTGAAAAGTATCGAAAAGTATTGATATACATTTTGGTACCGGTACTAAATTATTGGTATCGGGACAACCCAAAAACATGCCTGTGTCCGTCTGCTTTAAACTCCCCTCCCTGAAGTCATTATCCCCAAGCCTCTTCAGTCCTCTATAAAGTAATTGTTTGTTGACTTCGTACTTATGCTACACATTTTGGAACAGATTAGTAACGAAAACCGAGGTACCACTCTGTTTGTCTTTAAAATGTGGTGTGTCAAATAAGGTTGAATAAATCAAATTGAAAAAGTTTGGATCCAGCTCTTGCATTTGATCTTATTAGACTGTACATGTGGACTGTAAAGAGCTTGTTTTCCAACAACATTTTGGAATGCCTACTTTAGCTCAAATGTGAGCAGGCCTACATCAGTCTGCCTCAGTTGACTTTGTACTTATACTATACATTTTGGAACAGATTACTGACGAAAACCGAGGTACCACTCTATGTGTCTTTAAAATGTGGTGTGTCAAATAAGGTTGAATAAATCAAAGTGAAAAAGTTTGGATACAGTTCTTGCATTTGATCTTATTAGACTGTACATGTGGACTTTAAATAGCTTGTTTCCCAACAATATTTTGGAATGCCTACTTTAGCTCAAATGTGAGCAGGCCTGCATCAGTCTGCCAGCAGCACCTAAAGCCGATTAGCGGAAATAACATATTGGGTGTGTTTTGGTGCGATCTTCATCCCAAATCACAATATTTAAAGTAATTGGCTCCAGTTCTGTGGATGACAGTAGACCAAGAGGGAAAAAGGGCCTTCCAAGTACAAGTTTTACTAGTTATCTACTGATTACCCAAAAACTAATTGATATTATGGCAAATGACTGGCAGATTCATTTTTTTAGCATCAAAAAATACATGAAGTGAACTAGTATTGAAATGTCAGTCATCTTGAGGGGTCCTTTAATGTATTGACATTGTTAGAAAAAACATTATTTACAAATTAATACTATAAATATTTAAGGTTGGAGGTGGGGCTTCCCTGTATGATAACAAAAATCCATCCATCCATCCATTTTCTACCGCTTGTCCTTAAAAGTGTCATGCGAGAGTCCGCACTGACCTTTCGGAGTTTTTGCAGGACCTTCCCATAGCAGAAGAAGATCAATCCAAGAGGCAGAATAAAACAGGTAGTGAAGAAAGTGATGATGTAGCTATGGCCAGCAGAGTTGGTTGAATACCTGGTGGACACATTAAAATTGAACACAAGGACTTGGCAGACTTTGAACTAAACCATAATATATTGTATATACTGTACTAAGGGTGTATTGTAATGGTACAAGTAATAGTACAATTTTTTGGTACTGTTCAACTCTATCTGTGTTTTTTATAAAAGTCAAAAGTTGAAAGTGGAAGATTTCACAAGTATTTATTTAAAACTAGTCATAGGTATATATTACAGTGTTGGTCTCAGTATTGCAAAAGCATTTGACAATCAATGTACATGTGGTTAGAAGTAGCTGGAGGCAAGTTAGAACCAATATCAAAACAAGGATCAAAATTCTCAAAACAGCAGATAGTAGTTTGGTAGGCCTGAGATGTCGTGTGTGTGTTTCCCAAAGTCCAAATCGTTTGAAGTCCAATGCAAATGTGTAAATTCAAGTTTCCATTTTCTATGAATTATATTTTGAATTATATTTTTATATAGCGCTTTTCTCAAGTGACTCAAAGCGCTTTACATAGTGAAACCCAATATCTAAGTTACATTTTAAACCAGTGTGGGTGGCACTGGGAGCAGGTGGGTAAAGTGTCTTGCCCAAGGGCACAACGGCAGTAACTAGGATGGCACAAGCGGGAATCGAACCTGCAACCCTCAAATTGCTGGCACGGCCACTCTACCAACCGAGCTATGCTAAGCTATTTTCTATAATATTCTAAAAGTACGGAGCCTATATGTGTACACATTTCCTAACATTTCAAGTGTGGGACAGGAACTGTACATTTTGCAGTGCGATGCACCTTTACAAATTGATATCTAGGCAGATGAAAGCAGCGTAACCCAGCCTTTGGTTAGCTGGACTGATGGTTGGCTATAGTGGCAAGGAGAAACTAGAGTCAAGAGACCCTTTTTAGATACCTTCTTCTCTAATAACTAAGCAGTATCACAGGTATGTGAGGTTATCAACGTGTGGTTATTGTTTTACGATATTTTTTATTTGAAAGGATAATACTAATCGCCGGGTGGTATTACCATGGCTTATCATTACTACCGTAAATTATTAAACCCCTCATTATTTACATTATTATTATTACATTATTTGTTATTACACAAATTGAATCACCTGTAACACAAAGCTTTTAAAGCTTATAATACAGTATTTTGACAAAATCCATCCATTTTTTACTGCTTGTCCCTTTCAAGGTTGCGTTGGAGGGTTGCTGGAGCCTATCTCAGCTGCATTCGGGCGGTAGGCGGCGTACACGCTGGACAAGACGCCACCTCATTGCAGGGCCAACATAGATAGACAGACAACATTCACACTCACGTTCACACACTAGGGTCAATTTAGTATTGCCAATCAACCTATCCCAGGTGCATGTCTTTGGAGCTGGGAGGAAGCCCGAGTACCCGGACGGAACCCACGCAGTTACGGGGAGAACATGCAAACTCCACACAGAAAGATCCTGAGCGCAGGGTCAAACCCAGGACCTTCATGTTGTGAGGCAGACACACTTAACCACTGTTTCACCGTGTTGCCTTATTTTGACAAAATGTAATCTGTAATTTAAGTTGTTTATTTCCATCCATCCATCCATTTTCTACCGCTTATTCCCTTTTGGGGTCGCGGGGGGTGCTGGCGCCTATCTCAGCTACAATCGGGCGGAAGGCGGGGTACACCCTGGACAAGTCGCCACCTCATCACAGGGCCAACACAGATAGACAGACAACATTCACACATTTTGAGTGAATTACCTGCCAGCCAGATTTTGGGTGCATTTTTTGCTTTTTATTTTTGGTGCCTGACTTTACTAAAATTTAACCCAACTGTTACCTTAAACCTGAGGTATGAATCAAACTTTGATCATGGAGTACTGTAACGTTACACTCCTAATATATACTGTAGATGTATTTCTATAGTGCAGCGTAAAAGGCACAACGAGTTGACATTTAAAGGCTCTTATCAGACAGTTTTGTACCTCATTCGTTAAAATGGAACTTTAACATCTGGGACAAATCTTAAACACAATTTGCAACACGGAAGCCTCTGGTTAAGCCCAATTGTTATTTCCATGAAAATATATTTCATCAACAATGTTCAACCAACTCGAGATGTATTTGTGTCCAACCAGGAACCTGCGGGAGTGTATGCGTGTGTGTTTTTGGGTGAATATTACTGTACCAAAGTCAGGAACCTAAAGCTGAGAGTCAGAGTGGTTTATGACACACATACTGTGTTGTTTTTCGAATTGTTGATTGCTGTTTAATACAAAAAATTACGGCTGGGCATTTATATGATTGTGATCAATGATTGTGATTCATTTTAGTTTGATCACAGTGATCAGCTGTTAGCCTTTTTACCTCGATCAACAAAGGCAGAAATGTCTGTTGGTCGATACCACAGTTGCAAACAGTAGAGCTGCAACGGGGCTCGGTATAATCCTGCACGGAACAATCCACCTTTGTTGACAGTGGTCCTGTGTGTCTCTGTGTATGTGTGTGTTTGTGTACGTGTGCGTGTGTGAACCTATTTGTGTCCGTGTATTTTAAATGTTCAATCAATATAAAATACAATATTTAAGTAAAAAAAAAACAAAAACCTCCACAATCTGGTTCAATGATTGACGTATGCCAAACTACTGTTGAGAAGCACTGATGTGTATATAAGTAATCAAAATCCGATGTACGACCCTCGGTGTGGGTTACCTGTACCGTTGCACCTCTAGTAAACACAATCAATGTTACTGCAGTAGTAAACAGTAGTGATGCATCGGTACTTGGTACAATCCTGCACAGGACAATTCGCCTTTAAAGAAAAATACATCGAGATTGGATCTTATGACAACATATATTGTGTTGTTATTAGGTTTTTTTACCATATCACTGTCATGTCTGTGTCATCATGTAGTGTTATAGTCATGTTCTGTTTGTTTTTTGGACACTCATTTCCGCGACCCATTGGTTTTCACCTGTCCTCATGTCACGCACCTGTCTCACGTTTTGCACTCGCACACCTGTTTTCACTAATCACCACAGTATTATTCAAGCCACAGTTGCAAGTTAGTCAGCCTGGCAAAATCACCATCTATCACCTGCTCCGCACCTTGTAATGAACCATGCCAATGATCCATGTCCCGTTCTCGTTTCGTTCCAAGTAAGCTTTTCGTTATTTATGCCATAGTGCAAATTTTTGTTTTATGTTCATAGTTTTGCCTTAGTGCAAGTTTTTGCTTTCACTGCCAAGTGTTTTGTACCTCCTTGTGAGCGCCCTGTGTTTGTTCCTTTTTTTTTAGTAGTTATAGTGTTAAAATAAAAAATGTCTCTACCTTCACGCCATCTGTGGTCCAAATTCACTTGCATCTCGGGAAAACAACCACCTCAAAGTCCAAGTATTGACAATCACCCAGCCCTACCAAATTTTGGTTACAATATGTTCGTATTCACACACCTCCTTAGATTGCCTATTACATTTACTGTGTCAAAATAGGTGGATATTTTCAAGGTAAGTAACAGTAAAATAAAACAGGTAAGAAAAAATGTTGCAGTGGTTTCAGCTGATGTGACCGGATATCAAGTTCTATAAGTTTGGGTACATCGGTTACAGACCCCTTAAGAAATAAGATTCAGCTGTTAATCCTTAGGTTAACCAAGTGTAGACTCATAAACCGGTTATCGTGCGAACTAGAAATCAGTTGACGATTTTTGTCTTTATAACGACACAAGCCAGGGTTGTCCGTGAAAAGAGTCACTTCCTTGTTAAGTTACTTACATAACTGGAGACGAGAATAGACATAGATACATGGACTGAGTGTCACGCAAGACTGGTAATTAATAGACAATTTATCCTTAGAACAATGCGAGAATCTTGGCTGCCTGCCAAATAATTACCTGCAAGATACGTTACGTCAACATCGCAAACTGTCTCTGTGCTGTGCTATCCATTAATATTGTAACATCCCAAGTAATGGAAGTTCAGACGGATTCCCAATGTGTATTTTTTTATTTCACAAAATGCAATATTCTTGTACAACAAGTTCAATCCCCTGCCAGATTTTGTATCACCTCTAAGATTGAGGTGATTGATTAAAATAAAAAAAATACAGTACCCTTCATCCACATTTTATCAGCCATCACAACATTAATCTTAACTTGATGGCCTAATTATTAAATTGCATTTAACCTTAAGTAGGACTTCACATACAATAGTCAATTTTTACAAAACAAAATATTACAAAAACATTATTCTCAAACTAGTTTATCAAGTATTACCATCAGGTCAGCTGCATGACGTCTCAAAGTTTATGTATTCTCCACTGATTTGCATAGAGAAACTTAAAAACATATTTTTTATGCTACGCCTCTGGCTAAGCAGGTATGTATGTGTGTTCTAAAAGGGAGTTATGCATGCATTCATCATGATTTGTTTACGAGTGCGAGAGAAGCAGCAAGTACGTGGCATCCAAAATGTGCCCTCTTTACTGTTCACATATTACGGCGTGCAAATAATACAAACATTTTTGTTTTACCACTGCTGGAAAAAATTTCAACATCCTAAACAAGTTAAGAAAAGTAACTGATTGGCTATACATTGTTGCTAACCCTTAGTCCCCACCACCTCTCCCATTTGACGATATTAATGAGCTGCGATTGGATACATTCGGAATTTGTCCCACCCATCGACAAGATTAAAGGAACCATATGTAATAATTTCATGTCAAGTCATCATTATATGGCCCTGATACTGTATGTTGAAAGTCATTAATAAATAATGTACTTTTCAAATACCTTTATAACTAGAGATGTCCGATAATGGCTTTTTTGCCGATATCCGATACTGTCCAACTCCTAATTACTGATTCCGATATCAACCGATACCGATATACATTATACAGTTGTGGAACTAACACATTAGTATGTCTAATTTTGTTGTGATGCCCCACTGGATGCATTAAACAATGTAACAATATTTTTCTAAATAAGAGAACAACTTCAACTCAAATTATGGAAAACAGTGCCAACATGACACTGCCATATTTATTATTGAAGTCACAAAGTGCATAATTTTTTTTAACATGCCTCAAAACAGCAGCTCTGAATTTTGGACATGCTCTCACTGAGATAATCCTGATACCCACTACAACTATGGGAAATACTATAATTTAACTTTCACAAAGAGCATTATTATTATTTTTTTTTTAGACATGCCCCAAAACAACAGCTACAAACACAATGAAGGCACACAGCTTCAGTCCAGAGTATACTAGAGTAATAAAGTAAAGAATATCAAATTCTCCTTTAGTGCAAAACTGCCTGGGGTACTGTAAAACAGGAAATTATAAACTGGGCTCAATCTGCCCAGCTCTAACGTATTTGTATGAGTAACACAAATGTGCTGCAAGCTAGTGGTGAGTGCTTGAAGTCAGTCAGAGCTTCTGAAATGCTGCGATGAGACAGGGCACCTCCGTTCACTAGCCACACCAAACTTCATCGTAGCTTTTGCCATAGTGCATGTGTTGCCCCTGACCACAACGTGAGCTTTCGCACTGGAGTGTTTTTCGTTGTATTTTAGTTTTTTCTCGGCGGAGTCTTTAAGCGACAACTGTGTGGTAGTACTTTTTTTCGGTGTTTGCTTTTCATCCATCTTCCGCTTATATTCATCGTGTATCTACTTATGATTCTTGAAGAGGTGGGAGATCAAATTGCTCGTATTAAAGGAAAACATCTTGGTTCCTCCTCACATAACCAACTTTTTGCAGTCATTGCAAATTGCCAGTTTCTTATCCGTCAGACACAGTTTAAAAATAATCCCAAACCATAGACATGGTGTCATATAGTTTGTCACCGAAGGAGCTCGGTTGTTAACCTAGGCTACAGCACCGGCAACAACACACTTTTGTTGTTGTTATGCTACACTTGCGGCGATTTGATGACATCATCAAGAGTCAATAGTAAACCTCTCATGCTGCAGTCGTGCTGCAACTCCTGTGATGTGTGTGGGAAAGGGGTGAGGAGAGGGGCTGCTGACTGGAAGAAGCAACGTCCGCGTTTTACCGTACAGCAGCGTTTTAAAAAGTCATTAATTTTACTTCTTGAAACTGATACCGATAATTTCCGATATTATATTTTAATGCATTTATTGTCCGATAATATCGGCAGACCGATATTATCGGCCATCTCTATCTATAACTGATAACAGTAGTTCAGCCGTGATATGCACATTTCAAAATTTGATTTACAGCACTGAAATCTTGTTATTGTTTTCATTTCGATGTCCTGGCCTCTACCGTTTGATCAATTAGAAAGTCTGTGAGTGGGTCATATCCAGGTTGCCAGTTACGCACCGCCGTCTTCGTCCAGCCACTGCTACTGGTAAAGATACTAAACATGTCAGACCTGAGTAAATCTAAAACTGTGACGATCCGTCACGTCACTTCTGGAAGTGGTTCCATGTTCGTTGTTTGTTTCCTGTCTGCGCCTTTATTTTTGTTTCCCTTCCTGCTTTTCTCCCCGAGCACTGTTTCCCCTCACCTGCTGATTGGCAGCCTGGCCACACCTGGTGCTAATCAGCAGGCTGCTATTTATGCCTGCTTTTCCTGCTCCTCAGCGCTCAAGGACTGATTTAAGTTTTAGACCGTTTACATGTAGAACTGCTTCTTTCTGTTAAAGTATATTAAAATTCTCTTACCTGATCATCACTCTCTGGGTTCCTGCATCTTGGGGTCACATCCACCGGAGCCATGCGGGTTCCCAAAATAATCCTTGAGCCAGACTGTGACCTTGAGGGAACCTGTGTCGGCGATGTGGAGCCGACGTTTTGGACCGCACATTTCCTGAAGGACTTGAAAGCCAGGTTTGTGTGGTCCCAGCCCTCAGCAGGCTCGAATCTTCTTCCTCCGACTCAGCCACCGGTTACAGTTCTCCGTCCGGCTCGGCCACTGCCGCCATCTTCTCCGTCTCCTGCTGTGTGACCTCCTGTCCCGACTCCACAGCGATCCCCTGTGCCGGCACCATGTCCAACACTGGTCCCAGCACCGCTTCGATTGCCGGATCCTACACTCCGTCGACTACCAGTTCCTGCACCACGTCGACCTCCAGTGCCCCGTCTGGCTCAGCCGCCAGCTCCCACTCTTTTTGCCAATCCGGCGAAGTCCGTTGGAACCCACCGCTATGTCCTTCTTGGCCTCCTGTTGGGACACGGCACAGGATGTGTCTTTGTCTCTCCTCCTGGTCCCCTTCCGCCCTTACCTGGCTTTTGCAGCAGGGGATACCGAAAACTAGAAGCTCCTTCTCCCAATGGTGGACGATGTCTGGCAGCTGCCTAATGAAGAGGGGGATACTACTGGCAGCGGTGTTGGGAAGCACAGGCTGCTGTCATCCCTTCTCACGACGACATCAACCGCTACGGCAGGCTTTCCCAAGGCGCCGCCATCTTTCTCGTCCCCGGCGGGCAGTCCCACAAAAGAGTCATTGTCCTCGTCTCCGGCGGGCCTCACTTTGGCCCCGCCATCGCCCCTGTCGGCAGCGGCTCCTCCCAAGACACATTCATGGTCGTCGGTATCGGCTTCGCCCACGACGCTGTTATCTTCGTCAGGAGCGTCTTCCCCAATGAAGCTGTCATCAGCTCCTTCTGCGTCGCGACCTCCTCCTCATTGGCCAAGGAATCAGCCGCGCTATCGACAGCAATGCGCAGGACCCGGGCATAGACCTTCACGGCTGCTGGTGCACCGGTACCACAACCTTATTCTTCTCGGCCAAGAAAGTGGTCGTTCATGGTCTCTCTACGCGCGCCACCTTCTTCTCCTCCTCCGCCAAGCAAGTGGCCGTCTCATGGACTCCCTCCGCGCTATCGGCTGTGATGCGCACGACCCGGGTATGGACATTTACGGCTGCTGGTCGTCGGTACCTCTTGCGTCCACCTCCTCGTCCCCACCGCCAAGTCTTCCCTCCGCCCTCCCTTGACTTTTGAACTTTTTTTGTTTTCTTTCATGGGGGGACATCTGGAATCTGTCTCTTAATGGGGTGGGTCGGTGGGGATTGAGTTGTTCCTAGTTTGGTGTTTCTTTCCTGTCGGCGCTCTTATTTTGGTTCCCCTTCCTGCTTTTCTCCCTAAGCGCTGTTTCCCCTCACCTGCTGATTGGCAGCCTGGCCACACCTGGTGCTAATCAGCAGGCTGCTTTTTATGCCTGCCTCGCCTGCTCCTCAGCGCTCGAGGATCAATTTATGTTTTGGACCGTTTACATGCATGACTTCTTCTCGCTATTTAAATATATTAAAATCCTTTTACCTTATGTTCACTCTCTTGGTTCCTGCATCTTAGGGTCACATCTACCGCAGCCATGCGGGTTCCCACAAAAATGCCTAATTACGATTCTCAACTTATTCATGAAAAAGCCAGGAACAACACAAGGATTTGTTTCGGGGATGCCTTTGAAAGATGGAGACAATTGGAGGAGGAGAAGATTTTTTCATCTGACGCCAAACTTGCTAATTTCCTACTTGAGAGGTAAGTAAGTAGGGCTGGGCGATATTGCCTTTTTTTAATATCGCAATATTTTTAGGCCATTTCGCGATGTACAATATATATTACAATATTTTGCCTTGGCCTTGAATGAACACTTGATGCAAATAGTCATATTCTATGTGTATACATTAAAACATTCTTCTTCATACTGCACTTATATATGCTACTTTTAAACTTTCATCCAGAGAGGGAAATCACAACTAAGTCAACTGACCAAAAGTATATTTATTAACGTTATTAAGCAATGGCACAAACATTCAAGTCATTTCCAAAACATAAATTGCAAGATTGTCAGAGACTTTTTAAGTGTGAAATAAAAATGGGCTGCATAATAGGAAATCAAATAGTATTCATCCTTCATTATGTGGTATGTTATTAAGGTTATGAAATTCTCTTCGTACTCTAGCGAGTGACTTTACAAACGATGCTACATTTTAGCAGTAATGCTACTTTTTATTGCAGCGCTTTTTCCCCCCACACTTGACAAATTACGGTTGTCTGTTCGACATATTCCCACTTGAAGCTGAACCACCGCCAGACGATGGAAACCCTGCTGTTATTCTTGGGAATTAAGTCTTCCTTCATTTGTTACCAGATCCGCAGCATCTTTCTCTCGTACGGCTAAGTTAGCAGTTAACGTTAGCCACGCCGCTAGCTCTCTGCTGGGCGAGGGCGTGTATGTGACATGGGACGTGACAGTTTGTGACTTATGTAAGAATGTAAGCCTGCTTGTCTGTGAGGAGAGAAAGGAAAGAGCGAGGAGAGCCTGAAGTGTACGCCCGCAGCTAAAAGTCCTGCGTGAGAACGCATACTCGAATATTACGATATAGTCATTTTCTATATCGCACTGAGACAAACCCGCGATATATCGAATATATCGATATATTGCCCAGCCCTATAAGTAAGGCATTTACGTTTCGTATTACTTGTAATAAATGGAAATTGACATTTTGTATGTAAACTATATTGCCCAATATAGTCTGTCTAACAAAGCTAGCATGTCCGTGCAACAAATGTTTAGCATGCTAGCCTGGTCAATGACACATCGACATAACTGGGGAAATATATGCCCGTTCGATGTGCAATCGAATTGACAGGGCAAAATATATTTTCGACGAAAAAAAACTATGTGGCTATTGGTAGTGTCAGTGCCTATTTCGTTCTCAATACGCTGATATGCTGAGGAAATGGGTTCCAACATTAGCATGGCTGTCATGACAATACGAAACGTATGGAGACAGCCAAATCACATGATAAAATAATTCCTCATTTGTGTTTGCATATTGTGGACTACATGTATCAAGTTATATGGCAATCTGAAATGTTTGAAACAATAGCCTATAGGCATACCTTGGTAAAATGTCTCCTCTTTAGTTTTAGGCGTTTAATAGGCTGCTAAGCATGCTCTACTTATTTTCACCAGTTTAACCATTGCTAGCTTCGGTTGTTGTTCATTTTAGTCTATGTTTTCTGAAAAACTGACAATAACCATATAATTGTCGTTTGTTGTGATATCGTACGCAGGCATGACATAATTTTTCCTGAAAATAGCCTATCTTCAGTGTAAAATGTGTTGTTTAGAGATTTGTTATTGACAAAACGCTTGTCAGCACATCAACCCCTGGTAAGAGGCAGTGGAAGTTTGAAGTTCCTTGGAGTAACCCAGTCGATCGAGTGGAATTCGGCTGCGTATCTGGCAACTCAGTCAGGGAGGGGGAGGACACCACAGTATGTTGACCTTGATTGGAGTATCATTTCTGGCCATATTTTTACATGTGGCTCATTTATATTTAATAAGTATGTATGTATGTCAACATTTTTGTCCACACTGATTTACTGAGGGTGTTTTGGGTGGGGGTTGTGTGCGCGTGGACTCACAGAGTCTGTCACTGACAGTGGAGGGACAGAGATAAGTGAAGATGATAATCATTGTAGTATCGACTGGATATGGCTCCTGGTATCGTCACAATCAATATCTGTGTAGACCCACCCTTTTGTTTACATTCAGGAGTGCTAGCTTGCTGTTAGATTAGCGTTTAGCTATAGTGTTCTCCTACGGTGTGTTGTGAAGCATGTTTAACTGTTCCTCGTCCTGCAGGAATGATACTTGTAAGAACCTTGCTTTGTCGTCATAGAGGCAAAGATTAGTGATTTAGACGTAGCGAAAACACTGCCAACTGCATATGCAGATTATCAGCTATCTAACTATCCATGTTTTAAAGCACTTCTTTCTGAGCGGTGCTTTAATGTTATAGCTTCATCTTGATCAGTGTTTTAAGCCAAATTGGGTACATTTTCCTTTTCTGTTTACACGCTGCATCTGTTTGTAAGTACTCCGTGCGTGTGCGTTGCCTAACATGCTCCTCTGCTCGTAAAACCAGCAAAGTCACAATGTGATGATGGCGCGCCGTTTTGTCCGTTAACAAAAAAATTAAATGGTACCGGTATATTTTAGAAGCAGTATATATAGTACCGTTTTTAATTCATTAGTACCTGTTAGTACTGGTATAACATATAACCCTACATTGAACCCTGCGGATTGAAAAACGGCGTGGCTGATTTATTGATTTTTTTCGCCAATGCCCATAATGTTTTGTGTTCGATAGTTTGCGTATAAACCCAAGCAGAGGACTGACTTGGTGTGTTATTGTTTGCGCTAAGGTGCCATCTTTTGGACAAGTTTGCTCGCTGTAGGTATTGCGGATTGAAAATGCCAACCTTTTTTAATGTCTTAACCTGGAGGCAAAATCGACCATAGCGTTTCTGCTGGTAAGGATTCTTAACTTATCACTCCAAGCAACGTTTGTAAGTTTCACAGTTGAACTAAAACAATTCTTACGTATTAAACCATTCCACGTGTGATGTCTGTAGGAGTGTTGTCATGCATATTTGTACATACTATCATAATTTAATTAAGCTTGTGTCATTAGCATTAGATAATATGCTAACACAAGTTACACAAGTCATTGAGTCTGTTTAACTGAATGGAAAGCTAGCTTCCGCAAGTATTGGGTCCATGACAATGACTTCTGTTGTTTGATCAGTCGTTTTACTGCCGTATTCCAGACACCGCTTGGAAAGAGTTAAAATATGTAAATAAATATTTACAAAATCTTTCTATGTAAATAACTAATTTCACAACATATTTATCTGCCAAATATTTTTTTATTTTAAAATTCAGTGGATGCGGCTTGTATCCCAGTGAGTATTCTGATAATCAGGTAGTTCTCTAGTATACTGTACACTCCTGCACTCAATGTTTTCTGACAGAACTCAGTCAGATATGGATCACATTGTCTATCTCTTAAGTGTATTTATGAGAGGATTTTGTAAATATTATGTTTGAAGCATTCGTTCTTTGGTTTGCTTAAATTTCAACAACCGCCCCATATCTGCATGATCTAATTCAAGCAGCTATAAATAACATTACCCATATGGCACCCTTTAGGCTAAGGTCATTACTGACTTCTTCTGGACTTTTACCTTGAGACACATTCATGCAGATGAAAAAGCAATGAAACCCGACGCCTGGCAAATGATCCGTATCTTTTTTTTTGTTTGGTCAAAAGTGGGGTGAACCACCTTGTTTTAGCTTTTCAGTCTGAAGTAGTTTTCATTACAGTTGTTGTGGGATAGAAGAGGCTAAACTCAAAAAGGTAATTCGCCAATTGTCTGTGACAATAATGTACATATGTAATTTTTTCAACCGAAAAACAAGGTTCCAGTAATTACAGAAAGATTTACCCCTAATAAAAAGAAAAAAAATAATTACAATAATTCATAATAATATATTTTTTTTAATACGTGAACACTTTACAAGAACAAAAATTCAGTGTTTAAAAATGTAGTGTATAAAAATTCAGTGTAAACAAAATCATTTTAAAAAATTCAGTGTATTACATTTCAGAGCAAAAATGATCAGAGCTGAAAAATTCAGTGCTGCTTCAAAAAGCAAGACTCACTTCCGGTAAATTAAGACGATCTGTCTGATGATCAATCGAACCAGCTAATGAGGTGTCAAGTTTGAAGTCACATGACACGGGTCTTGCAAAATAGGATAAACAAAGTCTATGAATGTTCTCATTCATCTTGGTCATTGTATTCTCAGGGCATTCAATCAATCGCAACTGGACTGTTTGGTTTGTCTTAGAAGACGTTCCGCCTCTAATCCGAGTAGGATTAATCAGTCCATGCCCATAAACTTGGATTCGACAGTTCTAGTCTTTGACGTAGATTGGTCATATCTAGTCTAGCGGCTAGTGTCACAACCCCAAATATTTATACTCCAACACCAGGAGGGTGTGTCAAGGCAAGGGTGTGTTCTCCCTATCATAGTGAGAAAAACAACTGTTGAGATGCAAACGAGCAATCCTACTGTCAATGTCAACAACAGTCGTAGGAGTGTAATTTCCCCTCATCAGGTATTTATTGTGTGGCAGAGCGATCACTGTGGATCAACCACTAGCAGCCCAATTTTTGTACGAGCAGTGTTGGGACTAACGCGTTAGTGTAACGCCCTTATTTTCGGCGGTAACTAGTAAACTGACGCGTTATTTTTTATATTCAGTAACTCAATTACCGTTACTACATGATGCGTTACTGCATTATTTTACGTTATGTTTAATGTAGTATCGGTTACAGAGGATCTGAGTGTGTTTAATTGGAACGCTGTGGTTTTGTCCTTCTGTGTCACAAGGAAAAGAAGAGGCGTGTCTGTGTTTACTAACAAAACTTAATGGCAGAGCTAGAAGCCGAGTTTCTTAACATGGCGATATTCTCACTACTTTTCTTTTGTCGAGCGCAAAGTAAAGAACATTTTAGTTAAATGTAAGTTGTGTCTTGGATCAAAGATCCTATCTATTGCCCAAAACAGCAATTCAAATCTGCTGAAACACCTACAAAAGCAACATGCTTCGACGAAGCTAGTAAAGAGAGAGACAGACTCTGATACCACTTCGCCTCCACATCCAACAGCGGCCGGATTTTAACGGAGAGACTGCTAGTCAGGTTAACATTGATAGAGCGTATGTGCTAGAAGACATGTTTTATAGTGGAGTCAGCCGCTTCCAGGCAGCTGGACACAGTGGACAGTGAGTACATAAACATGGAAAGCGACCTAAAGAAGACACTCCAAACTGCCTCTGCTCATTATTCATCACTGAAGGTACACACACTCTGTCAATTCTCTTACATACTCTTTCATTCTAGACTTCTAGATTGTTTGATTATCACATAACTCTAAATGTATGGACTATAACGTTCACAAACATAGTGGGCCAGGTCAAATTTTCCTTATCTCTAAACTAAAACTGGGGAAATGCATAGAGTGTTCTGGGCTTCAGTACAGTGTTGATCTCCTGAAGACATGATTTTATTTTCGAATTCCTTCAGAGAAGAAAAATGCCTGGTTAGGCTTTGTGTATGTCATGTGTGCCTTCCTTGGGTGAAGCCAGGTTTACAACTATATTTCTATTATGCTGTGTGTTACTTCTGTATGTTATTTTGCAGCTATTTAAAATAGTTTAAATAAAATGGCCCTTTGAAAAATATATTTGTCTTTGTGTGTTGTACGTAGACCACATTGCTTAGCAAAGTTTAGTGATGTGAATGCATGTCAAGTTGATCAACAGATTGTATTATTCTCTAGCGCAATAACAGTACTGAAATGAAGGCTAAAAGGGCATTAATGGGAGCCTTAAAAAAAAAAAAAGAAGTAACTTAATTGTTATTTTTCACAGTAACGCATTACTTTTTGGTGTGAGTAACTGAGTTACTTTTGAAATAAAGTAACTAGTAACTGTAACTAGTTACTGGTTTTCAGTAACTAACCCAACACTGATAAGGAGTGTAAATATTTGGAGTTTTGAAACCAACTTCTAAACTACATCTGAGCAATCTAAATCTCTGAGCATGAATTGATGAAGCCTACTTGGATGAGAGGCGAAACATCTTCTAAGACAAACCAAACAGTCCAGTTGCAACGATTGAATGCCCTGAGAAAGCATAGAAAAGGCATTTAATTGGGCTACCTAGGCATAATACAACGTAATAAACATTTCAATACGGCCCGCTGGATATTTCAAAACGTTAAAGTGATTCCAATGGTTAAAATGTGCTCTTTTGAGTGACTTTACTACGGTTACCATAGGAAGCTCTGCTTCATGCCGACCAGGCACAGACAGAGTGGGGCGGAGTGGGCGGGTCTTGTTTACACAGCAACAAGCCCGATGCGCTAGTCTCAAAAGGAGGCAGATTTCTACAACAAAGAAAACTGCAGAAAACTGCAGAAAACTGATATATATCGAACAGGTGGATTTTTTTAATGTTTTGCTGTGTTTGTTGTATCGTTGTTGCTCTTGCTCGACTATAAAATATGTCGATCAAGGAGATGGATGGTCTGGTAAGTAAAGGAGCAACCTTCATAAATGTCCTGTATTATTGTTCATAGTTAATGTTTTATTTTCATGTACATTTTGAGTGTCTTGGTCAGTTAAAAACTAAAATGTAATTCTATTTTTTGATGGTCAGTTACAACGTTTTAGTATCAGTCATTATTGTGTGTTTATACCATTGTGTGATCAGCTTTTATCCATTTTTGCAGAATTGTGGACTTTTTTCACTAATACACAGAAACCTCCACTGTTAAAAGTGTTCATAAAATGTATCCAAGCACTTACAACAGATTAAATGGCCTGTGGTGTGTAGTGTTGCATAACCTGTGTCTTTTAAAGACCTGTACACACTGATTTTTGCTGGACTAAATTTTCAAACACAGATTTTTATACACTGAATATAAAACATGCATTTTGCTCATAATGTTTTATCTATAAAATTGACAGTATAATTAATGCAAACAAATTTAGTCACAAAATGATAATGCAAAACATTCAGTTACACAAATTCAGTGTCTAAAAATTATTTCGTATTACAAAAATGAAACTCCATAAGGACACAGAATATCCGTTGCTTGGTCCTTGGTACAGTCAGGATGTTTGTATCTGAGGACCGTAGGGTACAGAAAGGTGATTGGCGGTGAAGCAAGGTAAGAAGGGAATTGGTTGCACAGTTCTTTGACCCTTAAAGCACTAAGTAAGAGGATTTTAAAATGAATACGAAGTAGATAGGGAGCCAGTACAGGTTCTGAAGGACAGAGGTGATGTGGTCTCGGTAACAGGTCCGAGTGAAGAGGGCAATGTACTTGAGGTGGTAAAAAGCTGTTCTAGTAACTGCTTGAATGTAATGGGATATGGTGAGTTTACTGTTTTGGAGTGAGGGTGAGTTATGAAAGCAGAGGTGGAAGTATTTGGCTGTTGAAGTGAGGGAGCTATGACGATGTCGGATTGTGTACAGTTAAGTTTGAAGACACGTGTTTGCTTGTATAAGTAGATATTAGAAAGACAGTTTGAGAGGTTACAATGGGTATGAGGGTTTAAAGATTTTGTGGATATGTAAAGTTCCACTGTTACACAGTAAAAGTGGAATTGGAGATTGTGGTGATGTATAATTAAATGAAGGGAATGAGGCAGAGGATGGAGGAGGGAAGGACCAAGCACATAACCCTGAGGAACGTCTTGGCACAGGGGGCAGTAGAGGATGAGACGTTGTTATTAAAAAACAAAAACAAAAAAAAACAGTTTCCATTCTTTAAGATAAGATATCAGCCATATGAGCTCATTGTCTGAGAGTTGGCCTGTGTCAGAAGGGCGGATATGCTCATTTAGGACCTTGAATAGGGCCGTATTGATAGTGAGTACGTTATCCATCTTGAAATTGTTTGTAGTGTTATTTGTTGGTGAGATGGGTCTTGATTTGTGTGGCAACAGCACGTTTACAAATCTTAGAAAGGAAAGGGAGATTCGGTTTAAAGGTATTGAGATCATCTGGCTTGA